>NW_026038355.1:0-25000 GCF_023373825.1 Bactrocera dorsalis
ACGCTTTTGTGACACACCTTTAATGCAATAAGTGGTGCTATAGCAACTATTTATAGGAATTTTTCATTGCACCTGATCTGTGTATGCATGTATGAATGTTTATCACTTTAAACTAATTTGTTGAAAATGTAACATCTTAGAGCTAAATAGACTAGAATTCGTAACCATAAACTACTCCAATGAAATTCGTCACGAAAATCAAAATTAAACCTTACTCTACAATTTTTTAACCCAACATTCTTAAAGTGAATTTGTAAAAAAAAAGACCACAACAACTAGTCACCCTGTATATAATTGCGACACAACGAAATAGCAAGTTGCAACTTGTTGCTGGTTGTCAACGACCAACATTTATGACTTCGTCCCAATTTCCAATGTTGCAAGAACTCGCATTTGCATGTAATGAGACCGGATTACTTAGGATGTACCCCGCAACCGAATGTGCTAAATATTTTTATGCATTACAGTTTGAACACGAGTACATAGTATGAAACCTGTAACCATAGCAGCGGAAAGACTTCGCCATAATACAAATATGGATGAGTATACACTTATTTATATATAAACCTACATTCGCACAAATGTGGGTATTTACCAAAACCTGATCTAATTCACTGAAACCGCTTCAGTTCCTTTTTTCTTTAAGCATGTCGCGAAATAAAACGTACTGGAGATATACTCATGCGTAGAGGGTATAAAAACACCCCTGTGGTCATGACAACTGGAGCTACTGATTTGCAAAATCCAATCACATGCTTATACACACACGTATGTACGTAGCTGAAAGCCGAAATCATTAAACGAGGTAAACCAGCCGGCCAGTAACAGTCGCACCGCGGCAGGCATTGACCGCTGAAAGAATATCGGATTTGATCAGACCTCAGTGGAGTGAAGTGAAACACGCAAAACAAAATTCAATGAGTAAAATAAAAACAACCATGGAAAACAAAAACTTAAAAAATCTCTTGTCGCCGCTAAAGTGCTCAGCATGCATACATAAAGAAAAAACAAGCAGCACCTCTCTTACTCGGCGGCAACAATCGAGCAACCAACCTACTCTCGGTCATTATCATTGTTGATAAAAAATTGAAAACTGGTTTCAATGTTCGCTAAATTGAAATTGTGGAGGATTTTTACGGAATTCTGCGAAATTTTTCAAAAACTTTCATTGACTGCGTTGATTTCGCATGTTGGCGAATGTTATCAAGTAATCACAGGGATAAAACGATTTGAATTTAATTGTAAGTGTAAGTATATGTATGTATGTATATATGTACATCTGATGAGCAAATGAAATGAGCTTAACATATTGGCTGTTGACCTAAAGGAATTGAAAATATTTAATCGACTAACTTCTTTTTTCTTAATTAGAGATCCAGAGCAGACAATTGTTGACAAATTTTGAAGCTCCGAAATTCTCATAGCAGACTATCAAACAATAATAAGTTTTATTTATAAGATTTATATTTATTGATATCCGTTAATTATATATGAGAAAGCTATTTAAAAACGTGTATCAATAAGAAATTTAAGAAAACGCTTGCCTTGAAACCTATTTTAACGAATTAAGATTTTTTTCTGGCCTGGGTTTGTCAAGTCATCAATATTTCATGGTTGTTTTAAACTGCTAATTCACCATTATTAGAATACAATTGGCATAAGTAGAATTTAAATACATTGACAACGTATAAACAAATATTTAAAGTTAATTGCAAAAATTACCATTAGCTATAAAAAGTACGCACACAACCAATTCATTTTCGAGTATGTTTCCCTATTTCGAGATGAATTCTTTAGTTAATCTGTTGTTTTGTTTGTGATTTCTTTAAAATTAGTGTCTCTCAGAGTAAATATTTACACTTTCCTTATAAAACAAGGGAAGTTTTAGGGTTTGAAATGGCACATATTAAGAACAAAGGTGCAAAAAACACTAATTAGTATGTACATATGTATACATCGTAATCGCTAAGACGGCAAAGGAAACCAACATAACCCGGTCCGTATCTGATAGCAGCTTTGGTATTGTGGATGGAGAAACAAAACTGTTGATAGTGTCTGTGTTATCTTTACAAATTGAATATGTAAGAAAACTAAGTAAATAACTTTCTTTTACGTAACATGATCGCTTTAACCACTTACTTACCTGATAATATGAATCCGCCATGGTATCAATCGACTTCGAATGATGTGAAAACGTTTCTTTGTGGATTATCTGTATTATAATTTGCTTTCTTTTTTTTTAAATGTTGAAATTTGCTACAACTTGCAACACTAAAGCAATGAGAACACTGTTTATATAAACTGCGAAACAAAAGATTAAATAAGATTATTAAAATGATATGCGCTTTCAGATATCAAAAATGCCTTAAGTTAATTTTTTGGACACTGAAAACTTATTAAATTCGTTGCTTAATTATTTATTAATAGTTGTCAATATTTATAATTTATTTAAAGCTCATGATCATATTTCATGGTTAAGACAAAATAGTAAGCAATTTCGGAATTTCACAATCTTTAAATTTCATAAACACTTTGACTAGTTTATACGTTTCATTCGTAGGCCCGAGAGGAAGCTGGAATTAAAATAAAAATATTTTTATAAATTATTAGATATATTTTAATTGGAAGTAATAAAATGTGTATGTTTTTATCAAAAAAAAATATCCCTAGATTTGTTTAATTCATTTTTCTTGAACAGCATACTACCATATATTCTACCTCAAAGTATATAGCGAAACAATTGCGAATTCGAGTTTTGGTAATTGATGCAAATTGCATTTTGCATTGCATGAGGTTTTAATTGAAATGATGAAATATGCAATGCGATGGCAATAAAAACCATTGCAATAAGAGATGATGTATATATGTTCAATGGACAATGGGATAAGCGTTTAAGTAATATATGTATGTATATAAATGTATCCATATATATACAACTTTGGATATCTAACGCACCACTCCATTAAGAAATTGAAAAAACAAATAGGTAAACAAAAAACTGACGCAATTGTAAAATTTACATGTAACGGTAAATTCATTTATAATTCTTTTTATTATTAATACTCAAGATTTAATTTCTACCAAATAAACTACTCTAAACATTTGTTAAAATTGAAGCAGCACGATGTAAACATCTTACACATTTTATTTTTGTTTATTATCTACATATGTTTACTGGTAGGTATTGAAAGCATGTGCAATTTAGAATTACCTTTTGAACACTGTTATAACAAGACACCTGCAGTGTGTGGTTTTCACAAGCTATTAACTTCGCACCAAAAAATAGATATTGAATTGAATGCATAAATGGTACATTTAAGTTATTGCAAGTTTCACACAATTTTAATGACCATACATTTATCGAGGCTTCGTGCAGTACTGACAGTAAATGTATCCCTAGTTTGTAGATGCAAATTACAGCCTATAAGTTTACAGACTACCAGAATATTAAATTTTTTTAGTTTACTTGCACACCCCAGCCTCCTTTCTAAACCCGTAATGGCAAATTCTTTTCACTTCGCAATTATTTCACCTCACATTTGTATCCGAACTTTTTTACGATTGTATTTGATAAATGCAATTTGTTTAGTCGAAACAAACTACAAAGCACGAGCAACCGTGTAGAATGGTATAAAATTAAACGCGAAAACTTTACTAAATCCAATCAAAAATAATAAATTTTAAATAGAAAAGAAAATATTAAGCAAAGCAGCTCAACAACCGACAACCAAATTATTCTCGCTTTGTTTCGCCGCAAACGAAGGCATGCAGTGCTGCCAACAAACTAATTATTTCGTTGTTACCACTTTTTTCAAATTGGAAAATTAGCCAGCTAAATTTATGTGATAAATTCATTATTTGATTAAACAAATAATTATGCTGGACACCTGAAATATATCGTTTGCCTTAAACATCTTAATTGCATTAGTCAATCATCTATACCAGAGGATTTGTAGTGCTTTATGAACACGAAATTATTAATCATAATTTAATGAAGTAATGGCAATCTCCTTTCAATGCAGCGAATTGAAAAGGAGCTTATTTTATATTAACCCTGAGTTAGAAAGTAGAAAAATATTTATTTAAATTAAATAATTTCAAAATACAAATAAAAAATGACCTTTGTTCAGAAATTGTCCCTTCTCATAGTAAAAATTCGCAAAATAAGTTTAGAAATATTTTAAAAAGTTTAAGATTTATAAAGTTTTATTTACTGAATATTAATTTTTATTGTTTTATTTTAAACTGCTGGTTTCTTCGGTAGGGAACCAAACGCCGATATTACAGTACCTTTCGTTCCAGTAACTGTGGTGGTTAGTGTTGGCGGAATAGGTTTAACGGATGCTGCTGGTTGATCCCACTTTGATTTTCTAAAAATCATTTAATCATATCATTAATATAATTTTGTTAAATTTCTTATTATATATTTACCGTCTCTTAGCTTCCTCTTCGACTTTTCTAGCTAACGCCGTCGCTTGTTCTATTTTATCTGTGTCCTTACGTTCCTTTTGTCGTTTGAGCATTCCATTTTTTTGAATACGGGCCAATTCCTCATAGTAACTTTCTGGACCCCATTGTAATGGATCATAAATTTCAGGTGGATAATTTGTACCAAACTCATTTATGTCGCAATATTGTATCAGTTTTTCATATATGCTCGGATTACGAAATTCCTTGCGTCCCTGTATAACACGATTCATGTCCATATTGGTTGTTTCCATCTTGTCATATAAATGCTTTATTTTATCAACTAATTCAACTGAAGGCTTTCCTTTGGGCTCAGGAGGTAACGAAAATCCATAATGGGCATATTTACTCAGTTTGTCAACTTTTTTTGGTGATTTTGTGTCATTGACCAAATCATTATTTTCGTCAACTTCCATTTGTACACTGTTTGTGGTATCTCTTGATGTTTGTGCATTACTATGCGAGCTAGTTTCATCGTTTTCACCTTCGTCTTCTGAGGGATTACTTGATTCTGATGATGTACTTTCCTCTTCATCATCATCCGATATTACTGTGTCATCCTGATAACTAACTAATCGCCGCACCGACTTCTTACGTTTTCTGCGTTTATTTTCTTTCTGTTTAGGCGACTTTTCTATTATTATTTTTTCTTCCTTTGGACTCGGTTGTTTTGGAATAATAACCTATAAGATGTGAAAAATTAAGATAAAATATACACAAATTTTATATAGAGCGAGTTTCGGGTTTTACCTGAGATGCTTGCGAATTTGATGAATCTGGACTTTCTTCCTCCACTTCACCCTCATTTTCAGAATCTGTGTACTGTGCAGTTAGGCTTTGTAAAGCTTTGCTCATTTTTAACTTTTAATGAAATTAAAATGTAATATTACTGATATTATTAAGTTGAAAAAGTTTGTTTTCTAATGAAGCTGTCAAAAAATCAGATGTCGGTCATTTACATTGCCCTGCTCTGAACAACCCCTTCAGTCTCACTGAACAACACTCTTTATGACGTTTTTATACGGAGCAAGAAAATGTTTAAATTTAAGAAAACAACTGCACATTTAAAATAATAGTTTTATCTGTTTACGTTACTTTTTTGAGTAACTCCTAAATATTATGTTTATAATAATAATTAAATCATAATATTCATGTATGTACGTATGTACATATTTCCGGATATACATATGTCGTATCAGTATATGTTTGAATGTGCGTATGTACACAATTAAAAGTCAACATCAGTAACAGCTGTAATAAGAGGTACCCGTGGAAAACTTTATTGACGTTGCATTTCTTTACATATTTTTTGTTCTTAATTTTTCAAAAAAATAAAAGTATATCGTAAATAATGATTACCTCTACTGAAGATGCTCAAAATGAGGATAGAATACAAAGACGCGTAAATAAAATACTTGAAACAAGGTTGGAAACCGATAAAGTAAGTAAGTCAAGTAATTGCTATCTTCGCATACAAATATATAAATTTTTGTCAAAAGGATACATTGGATGCTTTGAGCAATCTCTCTAATTTCTTCGTTGAAAACACTTTACAAAATAGGCGAAATCTTCGCAGTGAAATCGAACGTCGCACCGTTGGTATAAATGAAAGTTTTCTCCAAGCTTTTCGAGAAGTAAAAAATACCCTTGACACAGTATGCGAAGACTTAGACGCTATGGCTAAATCAGTACAGACTATGAAATGCAATTTGGAATCTTCTAAAGCGTTAACACATGACTTGATTAGTCAAACCAATTCGTTGCAAACTGAACGCGAACATCTACAAGTGGACCAACAAATAGCAGAAGCTTTTCTAGCGCGCTTCCAACTAACTGTGCCAGAACATCAAATCTTATATGGCACCACAAAAGATGCACAAATCGTTCCTGAATTTTTCACTGTCCTCAACCGCGTACAAAGCATTCATGCCGATTGCCGCGTTCTAATGCAATGTGGTTATCAAACAGCTGCTTTAGAAATTATGGAAGAGATGACATTACATCAAGAGGGCGCTTTTGAACGACTATATCGATGGACACAGAATCACTGCCGAAACTTGGAAAATAATGAAATCGGCTCATTAGTCGTTGAGGCTATGAGCAGACTTCAAGATCGACCAGTTCTTTTCAAGTATACATAGTATAAGTTTTAAAAGAGGTTATAATACTAAAGTTATACTTATTTTTGCCTTTCAGATATGTAGTTGATGAATACGCTATTGTTCGGCGGGCTGTGCTGGTTCGACTATTTATCGAAGCTTTGACCGAAGGTGGCGCAAATGGCAGTTTAAAGCCTATTGAATTACATGCCCATGATCCAAAACGTTATATAGGCGACATGTTTGCCTGGTTGCATCAGGCGATACCGAACGAGAAAGAAAATTTATCGCTGCTGCTAAAAAAGTGTGATAAAAATGGTAGCGACAATCGTGCAATTCATATATTTCGTGTATAAAATGAAATGATATTTCCCATTAACTGCAGATTTATCGGAGCAAACGCAGACCGCACTAGCCTACATAGCCGATGGTGTATGCCACCCTTTAAAGGTTCGTGTAGAAACAATACTGACATCAGAAAAGGACACCATTGTTTTGTTTGCGATTTCCAACCTGCTACGATTTTACCAGCAAATTATCAAACAGGTTAATTCTATGACACAAATTTTTTTTGTTTTTAGTATTACCATTTTTTAACGTTCGTTTAGGTCGTTAAAGGTGGAACACTCGAACAAACGCTAATTGATTTGCAAAAGTCTAGTGAAGAGATATATTTGAATTCGCTCTCCAATCAAGTTCGTAGCATCTTACAAAGACCAGCTAGCGCCAGCTTGGGCATTGAACCACCGCAGCGAGATTTGATACCACCAATGAGTGTCGGCCGGCTACTAAATATGCTCAAAGAAATACTATCGGTAGCTACCATGGTTGACGGTCGGCAAACTGATATTACGAAGATCGTATCCTGCGTGATCGATCCTTTGTTGCAATCCGTGCAAGAATCTGCCTCACACTTACCCACAATTGACATGGCTGTATACCTATTAAATTGCCTCTATCACATGCAAAGTTCCCTCGCAGTTTATGAATACATGGACGAGCGTGTAGAGCGCCTGCAGGCACAATCAGATGCTCAAATTGACACACTAATTTCGGAACAAGCATCATCCCTGGTAGCCAATTTAAATCTGGGACCCATCTACACCATACTACAGAATAACCAAACTAAGATTGAGGCAAATCTTTTGAAAATATTCATGAACAAAATGGATGCTTTCTTGGAAATGCCAGAGATGCTGCTTCTGCCGCAAGTGCAGTTGCTAATGTCCAGCGCGCATCGCAATACAGTACGCAAGCGAGCTTTCAATGTAATCGTTGCCATATACAAGCAAATCTACGATCGCGTTCATGATCCAGCCAATGGGTTTGAGAACCCAGATTCTGTTTTTAGTAAAACTCCGGATCAGGTTGGTAAGATATTGGCTGTTTAGTGTATTTCTACAGTACCGTATAATAATTAAATATATTTAATGCTTAAACAATATTAATTATAAAAAACTAGGTAATACTTTTGAATTCAGAGTTTTACTGAATACAACGGCTTAATCTTCCTGTGTTTACTTTGACATTGCAGTTATTCAAAGTAAATCACAAACTCGTATACATGTATGTACATATATGCTGCCATGCAAGAGTATAAACATACAAATGTAGATTAGTTATACTCATTCATGTACGTACATATGTATATAAAAACAAGTATGTAAATCGTTTGTAATTGGCACACGCCTTCATGTCGGTCGTCTAAGATTGAGTCAACTCAATTTCTTTTATTGTCGCTTTGTTATTATTTTGTTATTGTGATTTTCCTTTAAGCTAGTGCGGACAACAATGGCGCAAATAAGAATCGAATGACGAAACGAAGGCGAACGCAAAAGTGCTGCCGAAATAAAGAGGCTGTGTGTGGCCGTCCCTTAACTATTAGTATAATTGTTACTTTGTTAGCCGCCGCCGGTCCATAACGTGCTCGATAAAATTCTTCGCATTCGCGACACGCTCTTATCATTGCAGAAAAGAAGATAAACATTAAACTAGAAGACTTTGTGTTGTTTTTGCCCTCCTCAAAAATGTATAATAAGAGACTGATTGCGCAAACCTAATTGAATTTTAATGATCTTGTGTAAGTAAAAAAACATGCAGTGTCTAAGCAAACAATGTTTTTTAAGAATTCTTTATATTTGAAGTATGTACACACAGCTTCTCATTTTTTGACTGCTGATGACGTGCGAATATCTATTTTTAAACTGTTTTTTTTTTGTTTTTTTTTTTTATGTTAACTGAAATGTTGTTTTGCGCGATAAAAAGAGGAAGTGTGATTTTTGATTGTTTATAGGCGCCCCAAGTGAAATTCAGAATGTTGTGTGCTTGCCTAGGAAATTATTTAAACCTCTCTAGTCCGTTCGCGGTGTGTTTGTGTGTTGAAGTTCGTAGATAGTTGAAGCAAAAGCAGCAAAGTTAGACTATCTTACGGAGGTAATCCACCTTAATGATTCGTTTTGAGAACCAAATATCACGTTTGCACACGAGCATCTAGCTTTGCTTTAGCCAAACAAATTATTATTAAATACACGTAAGATGCATTACATAGCAAAAATAAATTGCCGAAAAATAATTATATATATATAAATGTCTGTACGTATGTAAGTTATGTTGAATCATTGATGTTTGACGCCTTGTACTTTGGGCTCCTCCGTGTGAAATGTTCGCGAGTTGGTAACATTGATTTGACGGCAGTTCAATGGCAAGCGCTTTACGACATGGTCATGGTAGATCGTTGGAATAGTTCGAGCGTTAAAGCACTCAAAAATGCCGGTAAGGATTTATTTCCCACTAATTGGCTCTCTATAAATGGTTTCAGGGTAATTGAATAGGGAGTCTCAAGCATGTCTAAAGCATTATTCGATTCGTTCAAGCGGAAGTTGAGATAATCATCAGGGCTTTCTGCATACATACTCGATAGCCTAAATTGAAAAAAATATACAAATGTTAGTTATAAAATATTTAAATATAAAAAATCCATTAAGAGCAAACAAATTATGTTCAGAATCATTCATAAAGTTTCCGTCACTCACTTGTAGTTTGTGTTTAGTCCCAATCTGTCAACTCGATAGCCAAAGAGTAAATAACAGACTTCTCGAAATTCCATACTTGCGGACTTGTAGCACTCCTTCATCTTCTTCATTTTAGAATTGGTAGCTTCAAGTTCGGCGCGCAATTGATTCATTTCTTTGATATTAATAGTCATGTTTGTTGTCTCATTCATACGCGCCTGTGTGACTTCATTGTCTTCCTCTAATTTTTTATTACGCCGCTTCAAGCGTTCGATCTGAATTTCATTTGTAAGTATTAATCTGAGAGTAGATAATAATTAAAGACTATTTTTATTTACCTCTGCCTGCAATTTTTCAATTAAATTATTGGAGTTTTCGTATGCCTCGGCCGCTGGGTTTTGCGCCAAGTGGACCACTTTGAATTTGCCCACATTAAAGTCACCTTTCAAGCAACGATGTTCCAGCTCTAATTCCAATTCCTCTTTACGGCGTCGCAAACGCTCATTCTCTAATCTCATCGTATCCAATTCTTTCTTTATATGTTCATAGGTTTCAGTGCTGATTACATTTTCAATAGACTGATCGGCAACGGGTAGTTGTTTTGCGTTGGTCAACTCTTTTTCCAAATTGCTGCACATGTCTTTGTAGCCTACCAAAGTCTTTTCTAGCATATCTAATCTTGAGCGCAATTGTACATCGCCATTGCCACCATCTACAGCATGATTGGCGTTGGAGACTGGAAAATTTTAATATATTTAATTTAGTATTTGGTATATTGAATATGATTCTTACACGTGAGATCCTTTTCGAAATTTTCCAGCAGTTGTTTGTAGCAATCACGTTCTTTAGAAACCAAAAACAATTTGCGTTGTATGCGTTCTTTGAAATTTTTATGCCTTTTCAGCGCCACGTTCAGTTCTTCTATGTTCTTAACATATATTTCACATTTCTAAAAGCAGAAAATTCGTTGAGTTAGTAGACCTTTAAAACGGGAAGTTGTAAAACCGCTCCTATGTACCTGTTTATAATCCAACAAATCAGATTTGATGGACTTGGTTTCAGATTGCGTGTTTCGTTTTTCGCTTATCATTATTATGTCGTTTTGTAGTAACTGCTCAATTCGTGATCGCAGAGCCATCGGGCTGACCAGCATGTTAGGCAGACAATGGTCCTGTGCAACTTTGATCCAGTCTTTGAGTTCTTGTTCCATATGTGAGAGTTTTACTTGGAGAGCCACGGCTTCATTGCGGCCACCCTCCTCACGTGCTAAACGATTCTTTAAATCATGCACTTGCTCCTCTAATAACAGTTTGTTACCAAGCAATTCCTGTAGATTTTTATTATTTGTGCGTAAACGTTCCAGCTCTTTATCCATGTCCGGTATGCTCAGTAAACGAGTTTGTGATTTCTAACATAAAACAAAATTTCCAATTTTATAATAATTTGAAATCAACTTTTTTGTTATTATTACCTTTGTTATTTCTTTCCAATCTTCATAAGACGCTATTTGGTACTCCAGTTCTTTAATGCGTGAGTTGGCCACTTCCAATTCTTGCTGTTCTTTTTCATGTTCGATTTTGAGTGTTTCGTAAGACGATGAATGTTGTTTGTACTCGTTGAGTACGCTTTTTAAATTCGTCATTTCATCGGTTAATAATTGCAACTCCTAAAAATAAATATTTTTTTTATTATTTTGGTTGAATATGGTAAGTATAATATTTACCATTTCTAGTTTATCTGTGTGTCGGCGGTATTCGCTTAATTCATTCTCCATACTATTTTGCATTTGCCGTGAGTGATCTTCAATTTCTAATTTATCTCGTTGAAGTTTATGCAATTCCTCCTCATATCGATGTTTTAGTTGTGTTAGTTCACGCTGAGTTCGCAAAAGCTCTTGTTTGGCGCCATGTTCACGTTTGCGCACAACTTGCAAGTGTTTCTCGACGTCCTGAACTTTATTAGCAGAGAAGTCACATTGTTTCTTCAGCTCCGTTACTTTACTCTCATAGAGCGTTTCTACTTCGGCCCTCAGTTTGTGTTGTCGCTCAATTTCAGTCTTTAACTTAGAAATCTATTGAAAATTTAAACAAAATTATTCGAATTATAAAATGTATACATGACATATAAATGGAGGTAAGCAATCTTACTCGCGACTTTGCTTCAATTAGATCAGCTTTAATTCTACGTGTTTCCCAAGGACTTGGTGGAATGCTGCTTACGGAGGCATTGCTATCGTCACAACTGATATTGGAGTTATCGTGGCGTCGTTTCTTGGGTACTGTAATGAACTCTTTTATAAATACATATATCGCAAAAATTTAAATTATATAGTTTTACTCACAAGTACCAGAATCATTAAAGGAATCGGTTAGATATTCGAAACTAAGTTTTTTTGGCGCTGAATGGGTCATACTATCATTGAATTTTTCCATTATTTTATCAAAATTTGACTTAATATTCTCCATTTTGGCAACTGCTGCTTAATTCACGCTATCCGCACAGGTTTTTTTTTTATATATTGTACACTTTTTTGATCAGATGTATTTATATTTTGTATAAATTTAAAAACTATATGAACGTATTTTAATATTTTTTGATTCCTGGAAACTATCGCAATAAATTGAACAAAACACCAAAACTATTCACAAATTTTAGACAAGCCGCTTTACTTTTTTGCTTTTGTTAAATGTCTATTCGTTTGTGTAGTAAAATCTGACGTTTCTTTTATGTTGACATTCGTGTTTATGCTGTTCATACACGTTCTCTGTTCGCTGTGCTGTTACAGAGAACTGTACCAAATATACGGAGAACGTAAATTCGAAATTTTCTGCGTACAAATTTTGTGCAGCTTGAACGATTAAGGCTAATTTTAAACAATTTTGACATTATTTCTTTAAAACTATTGTTAAATAATAACAATTAAAGGACATTATTAAATAACCAAAGGTAAATTTATGAAATAGTTTCTGTACCTTCAAGAAAACGAAACTGTGGCAACATTATAGCTCTGGTTGACCGGAGAACGTATATCGTATTTTACGTTCTCTGTTATCATTTACTATATTTACGTTTTCTGAGTTAAAAAATAATTTTTCTCGGTTTGCCTCATAAATAATAAAGTTTTGGCCATGTGCTTATGAAAATTTTTAAATAGTGTTAATTTTATAAAATGGCAGCTGATTCGGAGGATGTTTCAAAGGAATTGGCAAACATAAGTGAGGAGATTCGGAGTCTCCGTCTAAAATTGGCAGATAAAACACGCCAACTTGAAGATTTGCAGGCAGCCCAACGTGCAGATGAGGCAGATAATGTGGCCAACGAAAGATCGGCTAATAGTATTTTCACACCTAGAATTAACGATTTAACAAATGATGAAATAGAGCGTTACAGCCGCCAACTGATACTCCCTGGTTTTGGCGTTACTGCACAAACAAAGCTGATAAACTCATCATTTCTTATTGTAGGAATGGGTGGACTTGGCTGTCCAGCTGCGCAGTATCTCATTGCTGCCGGAAGTGGTCGCTTGGGCTTAGTTGACTACGATACAGTTGATCGGACCAATTTACATAGACAAACATTACACACAGAGCGTACAATTGGTTTACCGAAAGTAGAATCAGCTAAACGTGCTTTGGAGCAACTTAATCCTAATTGCCGAATAGATTTGCACAAACTTATGTTGGACAGCAGAGTCGCGTTAGATATTATTAAGCAGTATGATGTGATTTTGGATTGTACAGATAATGTTGTAACACGCTATTTGCTAAACGATGCATGCGTTCTTTTAAATAAGCCTCTGGTGTCGGGCAGTGCTTTGCAATTCGATGGCCAGTTAACTGTTTACCATTATGGAGATACATGCCCCTGCTACAGATGTCTCTTTCCAGTGCCACCTCCTCCACATGCCGTAACAAACTGCGGAGACGGTGGTGTAATGGGTGCTATCACTGGAGTAATTGGTTCTATGCAGGCGTTAGAAGCAATTAAAGTTGCCACTGGTGTGGGTGAAACATTTGCAGGAAAACTACTGATATTCGATGGTATGAATGGTATATTTAGAAATATAAAGTTACGTGGCAGAAGTAGAGATTGCAAAGTATGCTCAGAGAATCCAATGATTACCCAACTAATCGACTATGAACAGTTCTGCAGCATGCATGCTTCTGACGATGATCAACCGCTTCAACTGATTCCATCAGAAGAACGTATAGATGTGTTTCAGTATATCGATATGCGATCGCAACCTCATCTTCTAATTGATGTGAGACCACAAAACGAGTTTGAAATCTGTCGTTTGCCATCGTCTGTTAATGTGCCTCTAAAGGAAATTTTAGACAATAAATTTATAGAACGATTTGCTAATGAATTAGCTGACGAAAAGTTGCCGATAGTTGTGCTTTGCCGAAGAGGAAACGACTCCCAAATAGCCGTTCAACACATGTGCAACAAGTTTCCATCTCATGCGATACGTGATCTTATTGGTGGCCTTTACGCTTGGCATTACAAAGTAGATAAAGATTTTCCAATATATTAATACTATTACTAAGCATATTGTACGTGTATACGATTCCTATTATTTTAGCGTCTTTAAACGTAAAAAGGTGGCGCGAATGTTTGAAATATTATAATAAATATTTGTTATTATGGAAAAATAAAAACACATATGTATATTATTTTGCACAAAAAGTCAATAATAAAACAGTACTTAGTTTTTGTCCCCCATATATGTACCTCTATTGGCTTTTCTATAAATGTTGTTAGTCGCATTACATTTACCGATGCCCAATAGAGGAGTAAAGGCCATAATAAATGCTCTCTATGATAAAATATAAATTTATATAATATGCATGTATATATATGTACATATAGCTCACCTGTCGATTTAAGCGTAAACTTCGTTTATTTTCGTTTTTTATTACAGCGAAAGTGGAGAAAAAGTCGCCACATAGTTGCACAATATCAATTTTAGGAAATCCCCATTAAGTCATTCTGCCGTGTTAGCTTATTACCATTAGTTGGCTATTCTCACTGTTGCTTGTTGAAAAATTCCATAAACTATGACTCCTGAACATAAACAATTGCGTGTGGTGGCAGCAAATTATCAACTAACAAACACAGTGGAGTTCGAAAGGACGCTATTATGAGTGGGAATACGCTTAAGTTGAGTGATTTAGGTTGCTTTTGTAAGCGCATGCGAGTGTGTGTGGTGGCGATTATGAATTTTGTTGACTTTCAGAAACTAATCGTAATTTCCCAGTAACCATTCTAACGGCATTTTTATTGTTGAACTTAGGTGTTCATCTGAATTGTAGCTTAAGCAAAATACTCCAATTTTTTTGGAATAAAGTGAATCGCCTTGGATTACCGTTTGGTAAAAAATCAAAACAATACCAAAAAATATGGGGAGTTCGCGTTTGTTTACATTTTTGTACGTTCCTTCATTTGCATTACTCGCCTATGTATGTATATGAAGGTATTCAAGAGCACATACTAGTACATATATACATAGATTTATATTCATATGTATGTACATGTTAGTGAACGTACTTGCCAGAACTATTGCCGTTCAATCAACCGCGTCGCAACTTTCATTATGCTTTTGGCAAGACAAGTGAATTATTCTCCTTTGCTGTCAATTGGTGAAAGTTTCATTTAAGCAATTAACAGTTTCAGTGAAAAGTTCCTTGGACTTCAGCGCAGAGATTTAGTACTTCAAATTAAATCCGTTAGCACTGTGCTGATAAGTGGCTATAATAAAACAACAATAGAAGATAGTTTAAACTGAGCATCGTATTAATCGGATATTTCGGGTTTGAAATTGTAAGTTAATTTATTTCTGGGAAAAGCTTAATAAAAAAAAAACAATAATTACAACACTTGGTCTGCTGTTTTAAACACTTTAAAGGTGTATACCGCCCACTTTCAATATAATGATATTTTTTTTGAAATCAGTTAAGGTTCCCGCTAGTCTCTTATCCAGATTATAATTATTTTCGTCTCTCTCGTTGCCTTTATACCGAAGATGCTAGAATATTCCGCTTATAATAACGTGTTACGAAACCAAAAATTAAATATTCATTCAGAAATTTAATTTATCTGACTTGAAGATATGAAAAAAGATATTTTAGTGAAAGTTAGCTAAATTTCCATATCATCTTGAAAATCTCAAACTTTTTCGAAAATAAGGTAAAATTTGTAAATTATATAAGAAACATTAAAAAAGGCTTAAAGTGCCGTATGCTACTCAAACCTGGCGACTTATTCGAGTACGATTAATTTGTATGTTCCAATTCTAACTTAAGTAAATGTTAAATTTATAAGAAATTATTATTATGATCGCTTTCCAACCACCCCTCTTCCATTTTCATTTGACAAACAGTTTTCAACCTGTACAAGTATATCGTCACTTGAAATGCAAAATAACGTAACATCAAAAAATTCGAAATCGAGTGTATTATTGATTACGATTCACTACTTCAAATTATATCCATAATATAACATATGTCCAACATTTTCTGGTTCTGCGCTCAAATATAAACCAGTTTTAACCAAATCTAAATTTTTTTCCACTCATGTTCCATTTAATTTCGTGTTTCATTCATGCCACTGTAAATTTCCGAAAATGTTGTTACGATATTTTGCATATCAGGTACATAAATATTAACTATATATCGAAAGAAAACAACGTAATTTGGTGTTAAGGTTGTCATATCGTATGAGTAACCTGAGCTGTTCTATTTCGTTACTCATACGCCTGGTTGAACCATTGAAAAGGATATATTAAGTTTGCTGTAATGTTTGTAACATCCAGAAAAAAACATCGGAAACCGTAGAAAATATATACATATGTACATACATACTATATGATCGACGTAACGTCTGTCAGTCTATCTCTATATGTGCGAACTAGGCCCCCAGCTTATGAGATATTGATCTGAATTTTTGCACGCGTCCTTTTCTTCCAAAGAGGCTGCTCATTTGTGCAAACCGCCGATATCGGACCACTGTAGCATATAGCTGCCTTACAAACTTAAAGATCGGAATTAAGCGCTTTTCATTTTACGAGAAATCTTCATCAAATTTGACATGGAATATTGTCCAAGACAATAATACAATCTCCAAAGAAATTAACCAGATCGGTTTACTGTAGCATCCACGAAATTTGGCACGGCGTATTTTTTAAGGCTGTGATCTCTGAAGAAATTCTTCAGACCGGACCATTGTGGCACAGAACTAACCAATTGATATGAAGTTCTATTATGGAATCTTTTGTATATAAGAAAAGTATTATAGCTTCAGTTCTTTTCTTGTTTTTTAATAAATGGAGGTAATTGTGACGAAAAATATGGCAAATTTAATTGCTACATGTTACATAACTGAGCCAATCATAAATGGTCTTTTTAGTAATGATATGATGATATGGAGATCACGATAGAAGAAACCTCAAGACACAAATTGCCCGTCTTTCACGGACTGCATGAGGACCACGAGCATAGAGTGCAAAAATCAGCATCTAAATGCGTGTTTACCTTGGATTTCTCATTTAATATAGGTAAATATATTTACGAGGGTTACGTCTGCAAACTTTCTTTGCATACATAGAGCAGCTCATACCAGCACACTTACATTTGCTAAACTATGCATAAGGCAAGTAGTGTGCGATGTGCGCCTTAAAAAAGTTTCAAGCAATAAAAAATGAAATAATGGAATATTGGGCAAGCAGAGCAAACGTAAAAGCAGGATGTGTTTGCTCATAGCCCAGAAAAAGTAGCAACAATGGCACCAAGCGCCTGGAGCCTAGCAAGTACGTGCATGTGTGGCGAGTGTACACTATGACCAGCTGCTGACTGAAGACGAGGTTATTGTTATTGTCACTGTTGTGACAGTGTCTGCTGTTGCTGCTGCTATCGCCATACAAGAACACCCACAAGCACACACACACACACTCGCACGGGGGCTCGCACATATAGCAATGTGTTAAAAGTGTTGCAAGTGTTGTTGTTTCGCCGCCAACACTGTCGGCACACACACACACATCGACACTTATGTGTGTATATACAGTTGCAAATATATACTAAATACTTATTGTCAGTGCTTGGCAATAAACTTGCAACTTGTAGCTGCCTCTGGCCATCGCATTGCTAATCGGGCCCACAGTGGTGCGTGGGATGAATCTGGCTTGCTGCCGAGTCTCAGCGTATTCACCGCCTGCGATTTTGTAACGACACATTTCGGACATTTTCGCTGCGATTCGGCTCGGTTGCCGTGCGTTACCAGCACCAGCCTCGGCAGTTAAGTAGCGTCTGTAATAGATCATTGGCATAGCCTGAGCAGCTGTAACGGCATTTACTGTCACCTGTCTGGCGTACACCAACTAACATAAGTATGTATGTATAGACAGTTGTATATGCTCGGGCGGGCATACGAAATAGTCAAAACAAACAATACACGCGGGCACAACAACAACCGAACCGCCGAACCTTTCGCTTTCATTTCAAGAGCGCCGCGAGGTGTATAAAAAGTTTACAGCGGAGTTAACTTCTTTACTCACATTGTGCTCTCTTACTGTCTCTTACTCTCTTGTTTGCCTGCGGGTTCAATATAATTGATTTTTTATTTACGAACATACGTACATACAAGCATATAAATGTAACTTAACCCAACAAAGTCGCGTTGAGGCTCAACTGTGTTATTACTTATAAAATATTAGGTAGTCGAAAAAGTCTTTTCGTATTTCTAATGAATTTTAACTCATTTCTTTTTATATTTTTAATGAACTTTAATGAACCAAATATGTACCATTTTGGTCGACCACTTTTTGCCTTTTTTCCGCTAGAGACATTATTCCACAAGTGTAAAACTTTTCTGGTTTGGAAAAACTGCGACAAGTAATTTTCACAGGCTTCACAGAATCATTTATTCGCCCAGACTGGAGCAGTTCATAGTGGATGATTCCTTTCCAATCCCACCAAACCAGCATAACCTTTTGAAGCGTCAATCCTGGCTTTGCAACCATTTGTTGAGCTTCACCACGCTTAGACCATGACCTTTCTCACACATTATTGTGGTATTTTTTTTTTTTTCAATATCTTTTTATTTATTGAATCTGCTTTTTGTTTTGAAAGCCTAACAATAAGTAATAAAATCTTAAACCTATTAAAAAAAAAAAAAAAAAATACGTAATACTTTTCGTCTCCTGTTACCATTCGATGTTATGGCTGCTTATGCGACGGTCCTGGTCAATATTTTCCATAATTTCATCGACTTTTTCAAGGAAAGGTCGGCAAGAGCGAAGTGCATCATTCACATAGAAATTTCCAGAACCGAAGTGGGAAGTGAGCGAACCATTGTTGGCTACACGAACTGATACAAGATCGTCTCCACAAACTCCAAAAATTTCATTGGTGGCTTGCGTGGCCTTTTTCCTTTTTTATACAAAATTTTCAAAAAATAGCGAATTTCTTCATTATTTTCATTCATTTTTGAACCGCTGTAACTTTTTTCAACTTCCCCGAATTACAATTTTTTTGGTTAAAAAAGCTTAAAAAGCCATCTTTCCAACACTTAATGGTATGACACCATGTGATTGGTGAAACTGGAGATTTACGACTGCAACAACACCTATTGACAAAATACGAAAAGACTTTTTCGACTACCCAACATATATCTAATATATAGCCGAAAAGAACTAGGATGTCGAAATGATAAAACTCAATTTTAATATGATCCAAAAGCTCATGAAATCACAATAGTTCTTAACCAGAAAGTTTTCAAAGTTTTCCTACCAACTCATGATTCCTGTGCATTTACACATACAAGCACACACTTGTCAAGTAAGAGGGTACATGAAGAGAAAGTAAATAGCAAAGAGCCAACAGCTGTGTAGAAATTCACCACAGCAATGTTAAATGCGGGCGATGAAAGCAACTGATAGCAGCAGCTTGCAGGACAAATGAGCAACGATTGTTCTATCCAGGCAACTGTAAATGGTAAAAACTACAACGACAACGTAAAATCAGTTGCAGTGCGTAGGCGGTTGTCGTAGACGTCGTAGCCAAACACGTGCACGGCTCGTTCGCGTCTTAAAGCAGCATCTATAGCTGTAGCTTTTTGCTTTTGCTAAAAAAAAAACCTTTTATTGAATCTTTTTGCTGTGGTAGTATTACTACGAATACTATAAATACTACCGTTACTATTAGAACGTAAAAATAACAGTTGTAATTAGCGTGAAGCGAAAAACGAAATGTGATTGGAAACACAACTGCAAGTTAGTGTCGAGTCGCTGATGAGCTACGCTAATTCTAATTGAAGTTAATAACTCCAGCATTTCTCTATTATATGAGGGCTTGCGAAGGGTGTGAAACACATACTGCTGTGAGTGTGCGTGCGTGCGTATGTGTGTTGAATCATGGCAGCAGATTTGGAAAGTTTTGAACTAGTGCCAGGGCTCACGGAATTGGCGGCAATGCTTGTGGAATGTCAAGTGGAACGAAATAAAAAGGAACCCTTTTAAAAGAATCGAATTTCTAATCGTAAATTTCGAAACTGTTTGCCGTTAGTTTCCGTTAGAAACTACTTCGTACTGGAAACCAATTAATGTGCGAGACTGAATATTAAATAGTGAAACGACAGTGAATGTTTTATGGAATTTGGAAGTGAATTAAATTGCATGTAAATTTCGACTGGCAGTTTGGAGCATATGAAATAAAAAATGCCAATTTATATTAAAAAAAAATTTAAATAAAACACGTAACTCATAAATAAGTAAAAAGTAGCTGAGTTGTAACGATGACAATAATTTATGATAATAATTAAAATATAAGCTATTTATAATTGTACCAACATACACACACATATATACACATATGCAATCATATAGCATACAATTGAGAACTTAATTTTGAGATATCAGTATGTATTAATTCAAAGAATTTCCAAGAAATTTCGACCGCAAGTTAAACAAACGCTGCGCCTCAATTAAAAGTATATTTCCATGCATCTCGGAAAAAGGGCGCAGGGAGGCGTCTGCGTGCGTATGATTACACGAAAAGTAAGCAAAACCTTTCGAGCTAAAAATACCACACTTTGTGTATGGAAAGGTAAACAAGCAGCCAAAATCAGCCGAACTTGCAAAAAGAAATATGAAAACGGAAACACACAGTGAAGCATAAATCATAAAAAGGGAACGATCAAATAACTGTAAAAAGTAATTAACAAATTTCAAGTAAAAATAATGTTGGTTCTGTGCTTTAGCATAGCTCCCACAGGTGTATAAGTATTTTGTGTTCCGAAGACTTTTGAAAAAAATAACTTTTTATTGATAAAGAAATAACTTTGAACCGAAGTAAACTTTGGCAGTATTTGCCGGAGTGATAGTATTTGTCTTCATATTTATGTGTTTAAGTAGTAAAAGTTGGTATCCTCCCTCAAACGAAAACGCCCGGCAGGATAACACGCACCGACGCGCACACACAGTCACACAAACCAAAGCCCATGCAAATAGAAGTGCAGATAGCCTGCTGAAATTCCATGCCAGCAATCAGCGCCAGCTTGACACACAGCCAAACTGACAACAACTAAGTGAAGTATCCCAGCACGGGCCTTAATACCCAGTGCACGCGCTGTGCCGGCATAAATACTTAAAGCCTCACCGACCCGCACACGCAGCGACATTGTGGCAGCATCAGCGTTAAAATTGTGCAAAGCGAATACCTTCACAGTGTGAACCTGTCGCGCTTTGCGATAGTGTGCGCACCCAGCCACACTCACAAACAGTCACGCAGAGGCACACGCCGTTAGGAATAACAGCAACTGACAACAGACAATCGACAACCGCCAACAACGACCCTCAGTAGCTGCAGCAAACGACAGAACAGCCGCAGCAGCAGCAGCAGCTCCAGCGCCGCTAATAGCATTAGAAGCCGAAGATAAGAACGAAGAAAAGGCGAACGACGGCCACTGCAGAGGGGCAGCAGCAGGAGTCACACTGACGGTGCCGATATAAAACACGAACACATGTACGTATGTATGTATATATACATGTATGCGTGTATGCATACATGTATGTGTGTCTGTCAAATAGATGCTTTTGCTGTTCTAAACTTTCTAACTGCTCATATACAAGTTGAGGTGAGTGCGTGTGTGTGCATGTAGGTGCCTCACCTTGAGAGTGGGCTGGAGGCCTAACTGCTGGCACAAACCCATTTGTACCAGAACCTGCTTCAGCACCGGACGAGCTGTACGTACGCACATGTACTCGGCGCGTTTGGTTGTGTGAGTCGGTTATTCGCGCGCCTCCTTTTGTTGAAGCAGCGTAGATTTGCTACTTTTACGCATTTTTCTTTCGTTTCGCTGCGCCTTTTTGGTTGTTTTTGTGCCTGTCTACAGACAAACACACATACACACACACTGTATACGAGCACCTACATTTTGGCGAACAATAACAACAACATAGGGCCAACAAGTGCAGACGCACGTAAAGTAGCAATGACAACAGGAAAAATGATGGCGAGGAAATAGCAACAACCTCAAAAATGGTGGAAAGCATTTGAATGCGCGGACAGGCAACACAAACACACACACACTTACACAAGTGGGGAGTTTTTGGGTGATGAAGCGGTAGGTGCTGCCACCGAGAGGATACAGTTATTAGTTAAACAGCTTGAGAAAATGTAGAAAATCAAATCAACGATAGAAACACCACAAAAACACCAAATATGTAAAAGTAAAATTTCTCGGAATCGATGTCTCTTTTAAGAGCGTTAGAAACCGTTTGCCTCTCTCTCTTGTTTTGTCGGCTTACATTTACGCTTTGGCATTTTGTTTTTTTATTGGTTTTACGGTTAACAAAATATTTGCATACCGTTCGCAGCGTGTGTGTCTATACTTGGTGGTTTGCCTATGTGCTTTCGCTTATGTAAAAGCGTAAATCATACATAAGCATATTGGTAGACGTTTGAGGTAAAGCGATTTGCCGACTTCTTGGAATTAGCAAATGAAAGAAACCAGAGATGCGTCTACGGCGACACTTTCTTGAGTAAGTAAAGAGAAGACGCAGAATTACCTGAAAATTTGAGAAGCTCTTTCACATTATTAAGACAGACAGAATTTAAACTTAAATACAACGCAAACTTACTTTCAAACTTACTTAAGAATTCACAGCGCGACATCCAAGCATTGAAGGCGTTCCGGAAGGCAATCTCCGGAATAGAGAGCCGAGATGCATGCTGCTTCCCCTCTGTCGTCTTCTTTTTCCAAAAATTTTTTTTTGCATTTTCTGTTCCCTTATACCCTTAGAATTAATGCAGAAACCCACTTTACCATTGGAAATTTTCGGAGTGCACACCTCAAACTATAAAAGAGTTTTTCTCAAAACACCCTTTTTTAAACTGGCAGACATTCCGGTGATGAACTACTCAACCGATTTGCTTTTTTTTTTTAATGTTCACTCTACTAGATTCATAATTTTTTATAACTTATTGACAATGTTATAATATGACAAAATTTATGTAAAAAAAATATGGGAAAAAATTAAAAAAAGGTTAATTAATTTTTTATTTATCAACATTTTTTCATGATTCTAGTAGGGACGATAGTGAAAAAACGCGTCTCATTCACCCAGTCTATGATATGTGAAAAAAGTTCTATTGTACAATAAAAATTTCTACGAAAAAAATTCAGAAAAAACAGGCCAGATTACTTTACTGACCCTTAAAAGTTTTCACACGTAAAGTCATATATCGGATGATTTACGCATTCTCAAAAGTAAATTTTGTGTTGAATGCAATACATTTGGTGCATAACTATAGCTGCATGACACTTTTAAAAGAATCGCTTAGACTGTTTTGCAGAGTGCAAAATTTTTATTAAAAAATCCTCGGAACATTTTTCATAACACTTTTTGGATGACCTTCAGCTCCTTCAGCGATTTTTTTTTTATCTCTTCGATCTACTGAAAACAGATTCCACGGAACGGCAATTTCAGTTTGGAGACCAAGTAAAAATCACACGGTGATCTGGTGAATACACTGGTTGATGGATGGCACTCGTTGCGTTATGGCTTTAAATTCAGTCATAACAAGTTACAACAGTGGCTTGATGCGATTGTGCATTATCATTGTGTAAAATTCATGAATTGTGCTTCCCCAATTCCGACCCTTTTCAATGGATGTTCCCACGCAAACCCCTCAAAACTGTCACATGAAACTCATTATTGACCGTCTGTGGCTCCGGAACAAATTCATGTTTTGATAAAACTGAATCACCGTTAGAATGTAGCGACTTAATCAGCTGCTGTAAACAAACTGGTAGGCAGATAGAGCTCATATTTGGCATAGTAATTAAGGGCAGTCCTACTAACTTAGCAAAATACTCTTAGATTTATTTGAAATATCATTTACCAGTTTGTGACAATATAAATCAACAGTGGTAGTTTCTGGTGTCCTTATGTCTTTGACTATCTGAACCTATTGTGGCTACTCTATTTATCGCTGACAAATTAATTAGTACTATTTCTATATTTCTAGTTATCTAACTGGCGAAGTAGACTAGTTCAGAAGCCTTTCGAAGTGGTAAAAGTTAAAGAAATTCATACTAATGGAAGAGAGTGGTTGAATTTTTAAGTATTAAATATTTTTTTTACCTCGATTTCCGACAAATCTGCAACACCTTTTTTCATATAACTTCAAAGTTTATGTGAAAAATTCAATTGTATCAAAAAATTTATGTCTTTCTCAAAATTTAATGTAAACTTGTCTTCTTATCTACCCTGGTCGAAAGTAAAATCTCTCAAATTACTCCACGAGATAAATTTGACATTTTATTCTACTGTTTCAATCGTATTGAGTATTTATCAATTAAAACTTCGATGCATTTCTCAAATATTATGTACTCAATTTAATTACGAGTAATACAATTAAGCAAATATTTTGTGGTCAGTAAACTATAATTGATGAATGAACACATTTTTCATATTTCCACAACAAACAAAAAGCATAAAATTTTATATACATGAATACAGATGCCCTATATTCAAATACCCGGCAAGAAACTCATATCTGTAATCTTGAATGGAAGGATTACAGATCGGGTTACCTAGTAGATGGCATATCGATTGGAAATATGGCGGCACCATACTAGTCTTAAACAGACAAAATAATTTCGAACAAAATCCTTATAACATTAGTCTAATCTCTGCTGTGGTGTAAAAACTAGAAGGAAAATGAAAATTAAAGTTCTTGTTATACTCGTATATACATATATATATATATTTTGTGCTCGCAATTCGCTCGTCAAAGTCGAACAAAAATTCTAATTTTGAATTCCTTACGCAATTGGTACAAATATTGTGCATTTTCCGACGAGTTTGAATTTAGTTCGAGAGTTTTAGTTTCAACTTGAATTTTCTGCTAGTTTTCTGTTTCT
>NW_026038356.1:0-25000 GCF_023373825.1 Bactrocera dorsalis
GTTGTTTTTTTACAAGTCGAGTCCCAAACGAAGCGCACAACCCTGGGAATGAATGATTCGCCTTCTCACTTTAGCTCGCCTTCAATCGGATATTTTTTGGCTAAAAAGTGGATGTCATAACCTGCTTGACCCATATGTAAAAGAGCGTACTGTTTAAAAGACTGAAGCCCATCGCCAACAAACTGATTTGATGTTATCAGTGTAGCTTTAGACCTGCAAAATCTACAATTGATCATAATTTCACCATACACCAAATCTTAGAAAAGAAGGGAAGATCGTCGGCAGTGTCAGCTGACGTAGATCAACATCAAAACCTCTGTCAGGATCGGGAAGATGTTCTCCGATCCGTTCGATACCAACCAAGGTTTCAGACAAGGGGACTCCCTATCGTGTGACTTTCTCAACCAATTTCTGGAGTGCTAATGATATAGATACATATGTCATTCCTTAAAAACTGCTCCGCAAGTTTTTTTTCTCCAGACTGGTTGAGGAATGGGTCTTGTTGTGAACGAAGCACTCACCGCACTCGTGACCTTGCTCCAACGCCACTGTTGACAGTCATAACTTCAAAGTCGTAGATAATTTCATCTATCTTGAAACCAGCATTAAGACCAACAAAAACGGCAGAAATCAAATACAAGTAAATGAACGGCACAAAACATTCAGTGAGGTCGTGAAGTCACCGAAAACTTGTCTCTTTTAATGGCGATAGCAACGAAAAATAAAAAAGATCTGGAATATAATATATTTGTGTTGTTCAGAGAAATATCAAACGATCTCAATATCTCATCGACTGAAGACATTTTGGTTAATGTTTTGGGTATGAATTGTTGCTATACTAGACCAGAGGTCTCAAAATAAATGGTTGACTAGGCAAATTCATAAAACTTTGAATATGACATCGAAATTATCCAACAATCTAGCGAATGGCGTCCCATAGTAAGTCCTTATAGTAAGTGTTTGGAATCGTTTATTATTTTGTAATAATAAGATTTGTATTCAAATACGAGAAAATTAATTATTATGTAAGTCCGGGTCAAAATTTGATCAACAGTCTTACTCAAAAATTCTTAAAAAAATACAGTCTAAGAAATACACCATACTCATTTATAATTCTCAATCTTGTGCTGAAACCCTAGCTCTTATTTAGTCTTAGTTCTACATCAACACTCACCGATTGATACATTTCCTCTGCTGAAAGCGTACACCGCCACCGCAACTGCGTGAGCAATCACTCCACTTGCCCCAAGTGCCCCATCGCGGGTAGGGGCGTTGACGTGGACCAGCGTTCGGTCGCTTCGTGCTTGTCACAGCTGAGCTCTCGCTTGTCGTCAAATCAGACACATTTCCAACAGCTGTGCTCTGTGATGACTCAGTGCTTGTCATTGTGGTTGTCCTTACAGTAGTGGCTTTCGTACTAACTACAATTTTAGGCGTCTCAGTCACAACATTATGGCTAATAATAGGTGCTTCGGGTACACCTGCCCCTCGCGCAGTTGGCGTAGTAACCGCGGGGACTTTTTGTTTTATTGTTTCATTTAAAACATTAATAGACTCTGTTGTCGGTTGCTGCATTGTAGTTGTTGCGGTTGTGGTTGTGGTTATGGCTGCCGCTGTGGTGGGCGTGGCGGCTAATACTGTTTGAACCTCGCTGTTGCCGATTGTAGTTCCAGCAGATGTTGTCTCTATCCCTTTTGTTGTTGTGATCAATAGCGTTGAAGTAGTTGGCGTTGTTGTAGTAGGTGGTTGTTGTTGTACGTCTGTTGCCACAATTTCGCTCTCTGGATAAACCTCATTTGCACTCGTTTCAAACCCTGGTTTCGGATAACGCCATAGATTAGCCATTTCGTAGTTAGATTTCGGATGATTCACGAGCAACGCTAACCGATTGCTCTTCTGTTGTTTTCGTTGGTTCAGCCATTCTTTGTGTTTCTAGATGAGAAGAAAAAATGTAGTAAGCATATGGGAGTAAAACAAGGAAAATGGTAATTTATATTGCTTCGAAACTTAATTCCCTTCACAAATACAAACAATTTCTTGCAAAAACTGAGTTTGACCGATAATCTTGTATGACAGCAATAGTGCACTGATCTGAACAATTTCTTCCGAGATTTCTCTGCTACTTTAGGCAATAATCCATACCAAGTTTCTTGAAAATATCTCGTCAAATGAAAAATTTCCCCATAAAAACACATGATCGTTCAGTTTGTATGGCAGCTACATATACATATGCTGTAGAGGTATGAGCGGCTTCATTTGTACAAAATCGACATCTCAAACACTGAATATACATTGAGACAAAAAAGCACCCAGAAATTATAACTAAATTCCCCGGGCAATTGAAATTTCAAAAAAAGTATTTTGTATTTGTAACTAAATTTTGTGTGCGGAATCGTTGCGAATGTTGAAAAATGCTTACGGTGATTCAGTGTTATCAAAAACATAAACCGATGAGTGGCAAAGGCCTTCAAAAACGATCTACAGATCGTTCTGAACGACCTTCGATCTCTTTAACTGATGAAAATATTAGAAAAAGTGAAGAATATGGTGCTTGAAAATCGTCATTCAAGCAGTAGAGAGATAACTAGCTAAATTTTTTTCATAAAGAGTATTGTACATGCTTGATAGTGTGAATTCCGATCTCACATTCATGGATAGCATTATAACTGCCGATGAGACGTGAGTTTATGAGTTTGACATGAAAACAAGTCAACAATCATCGGAATATAGGGAAAAAACGAGCCGAAAACAAAAGAAAAACACGCCAAAGCCGCTCAATTTGTTTCGAAAGGACAGACGGTCAATAAGGAGTCTCTATAAAGCCGTATTGAGGCGTTTTCCTAAGAACATCCGTCGAAAACGGCCGGAAATGTGGAAAAAGAATTCATGGATTTTATACGACGATAATGCACCATCGCTGCGACCCACGATTGTGACCAAACTTAAAGGCAAAAACGCAATTAATACCATCGATCATCCACCGTATTCACCAAATTTGGCACAGTGTGATTTTTTTCTTTTTCTTCAAACTGAAATTGCCGCTTCGTGGAAACAATTTTCAGTCGACCGAAGAGATAAATCAAAATTCGCTGAAGAAACTGGAGATCATACCAAAAAGTACTTGTGTAAAGTGCTTCGAGGACTGAAAAAGTCGTTGGCATAAGTGTATTACATCTGGTGGGAATTACATTGAAGGCGATAAAATAAATATTGATGAATAATTAAATATTTTGCGTTTTATTTACAATTTCCAGGTACTTTTTTGTCACAATATATATCTATTATGGTATTTTTTAGACCTGAATAGCATTTTTTTTTTTAATTTGTTCCTTTATAATAGCATAGATCATGGCATTGCCTATCTGAAGCTATAACAGTTTCGAATCTTTCTGGCAATTTGTGGATTTATTCCAAAAGAATTAAGTCAAGAACGAATCAATCCTATGTTTGATACCAGTTCTTAATCTTCAATCTTTTTGAACGCCCAGAACATTATTTTCCAAGCACAAAGTTCGACACCTTTTAATAAAATATTACGTACGCTTACATAACTGAACAAGACGTACAACTTCAAGACGGAACTTAAGGATAAGCTGCCCAACGCATGGTTGGAACATGGAATAATGCAAGTAATCAAGTTTCGCCATCTCTCTTCAAACCGTATGAATATACTACTAACAGAGGCAATATCTAGCAAACTCATTTTCAAAATTACTAGAATATGTTGACCTATTTTTCGTACCTTTCAACAACATGTTTTCTTAAAATTTATAAATCGACTTCAAAATCTTTTGGTAATAACTCTATTGTATAAAAATTTGCGAAAATTTCTGATATTTGAGATTTTCCAGAACCCCTAGTTCATTCTCACTCATCTCTCATCATTCACCACCAGATCATTCAATGTATGTATTATATGTATATATATGAATGTATATACATATGTTCGAATGGACTCACTGATCTTTAAAGCATCTTAATGATAAACGGAAGTACATTCATTGGCAAGCAACAAAAAACCAACAACAAAAACGATGAGTACATCGGATTACAAAGTAAATGAAAACAAAAGCTTATGCTCACATACACACACACGCACATATACATACGCGCACAGTGTAAACAGATTTGGCTGCGGCAAAGCATGGATTTAAGAGTTTTATGGGTTTGGCGTCCATTAGAATCGGTTGCGTTGACAGTGATTATCAAAATTTGGAACAAATTTGATGGATCATTGAACGTTCTGACGAAATGTCACGCATACAAAAACACAGACGAGCAGACATATGCAGTGTAACGCTCATGCAATGCTTACTACTGTTGTTGTAAATATTTGTGAAGGTCAATTGACTTGTAAATTACTTGTCGCTCGATTTATCTCACATATAATTTCAGCCGCAAATTGATTTGCATTTTTTCCATTTTGTTTATATTGTTTTTTGTTTTTTTTTTTTGTAACATCACATGTTGTTGTTGTTGCGTTGTGTTGATTTCGTTACATATACTCCTGCGTCCAATTAAAGATGAGCAGGGCGCGTTAGCGCTGATATTGATCGTAATGTTCTTCGACATTGTTGTTGTTGCTGTTTAACTCGTGCGCTTCAGCTAAAAATTGAGTGAAAAATCATGCTGTTCAACGGCACACCCATGGGAAAAGTTCGACTAAATTCGGCTGTGCCGGTTTTTTCACAGTTCAAAAACTTTTTGGGCCAATGCATTTGCATACACACGCATGTCTACACATGTACGTGTGTGTGTGTATTTATTGATATACGTACATGACAAGAATTCTTTAAAGTTCAGTAGTTTTGTAGGAGAAGGTCAACGGTAATAGGTACAACCGCAACTGCCAAGTGTTTATGGCATCGTAAAATTAGGTTTTCGAAAAAAGAAGGAATTACGGCATAACTGCATTCAATTAAGACGTTTGACAGCATCATTAATTAGAATAATAATAATACGCCCACATTATATAAAAACATGTAAGTTGTTTGATATATCTGACTTTTACGCATGCTAGCACCATCGTTTCTATTTGTTTCTGCCTAAAAATATGTAACAATAAACGGTGAACAGTCAAGCGAACAATCAATACTTCTACGTTCATTCTACGGCGTTTCTTACTCAGCACACTCTGAGTTGTGCCATGACTCAGCATAACAGTAAAGCTATACCGCCGATGGCACACAAGCATTGGCAAGTAACCCTTTAGTGAAACATCTGACTAGTCGAAAAGCATCTTAATTATAAAGCTTTTTGGAGAGTTGGTTCAAAAGTTGAGAGGCGGGTCAATATTTTTCAGTAAAAACTATTCAGGTAATCACGGGGGGAGGTAGTCTAGCTAAATCTATACAAATCTCACTTGAGAGAGAGAGGAGAGATTTTTATAACTATCACGTAACTGAGTCAAAATAAAATTAAATTATATTGAAACTATTTTCTGGAATGAAAATATGATGAAATTTCACCCAATATTGTTTTTCTTAAGAAAGAAGCACAGCAGCACTTCGAGTGCCTTATCTACCGGGTGTACCGGTGTGAAGTGAGCGTTAAGGTACAAATGTATTGGTAGGGAACATTTGTTGTGAAGGAGCCTTAATTTTTGTGTTTTTTTGGCATGACATCTGTCAAATCTACTCAATAAACTTACAGTCATTGAACAAACAACATCACATTTTTTCATTGTGGTGAAAATGTCAAATTTTGTACTGAAAAGTTAGCATTTCCGGAAAGCATTAATTTTTGTTTTAATTTGAGGGAAAGTGCTGCGACTCTGCAGCTTGTTGTTGTTGTTGTAGCGATAGAACCGTGTTGACAGTCCTTGACCAAATAAAATATCCGAATCCGTTCCGGTTACGTAGACCCGACTGTCGGGTTAAATACCAATATGACTGATCGAATGCTTGTCGTGTCATATGGTGATCTAGCTCTATCAGAAGCAATATGGATTAATCCGGGACAACCATCAACATCGACTGCAAAGACAGATCGATTCAGTAAGAAGAAAATGTTCTGTGTTAGGTGAGACCAAGAAGGTGTGGAATATCATAAGCTTCTAAAACCTGGTGACAGTAAATCATCAATTTGAAACATGAATTGCTCGAAAACCCAGCAGAATGGGCTAGAAGATACGAAAAAGTAATTTTGTTACACGACATCTGCAGACAAACAAAATCGGTTCAGAATACAAAGAAAGTACTTGGCTGAGAGCTGCTACCCTACTCGCCGCATTCAACAGACTTCCCCCCATCCAATTACCATTTGTTTTGTGTGTCTGACTGGATTTGTTCAAAAAACGGACATTTCAATTGGCATTGTATCCACAAATTGCCAAAATATGGTTAAAGTGTACAAAACAAAATTGTCAATACTTTGAATAATTTTTTTTTCATTTCCCATTCACATAAATATGTATGTAGATTAACGAACGTCGCAGCAACAGCTGAGGAATAGTCAGTCAAAAGAACTAGTACCTATTTATGCTTTGTTTAACTTGCTTTGTTTATGACCATAAATACTTTATTGTACACCGATTCGTTGAACGATTTCAATAAAATGAAGATTAAATAAAGAAGAGTTTTCGAGAATATTATAATGTTAGACAATACGGCTGCCAGACGAAAAAGTAAAAGTATTAAAGTTATGAAATATAACAGAACAAAAGTTTGCGAAGGAATAGATTATGGTTAAACAGGTTCACCATAAGAATTATCAAGTTAATGCACATTCAACTAATTGGGAACGCCTTGACAAAAGAACATTTACTACTGGGCTTGCCTTACAACCTCTATTGTTGAAGTTCATGTGGCAATATAAGAAATATGAGACAATTCATGTGATACAGTATACTCTCGAAAAGTAAATTCTCAGAAAGTAAATAATCGCGGAAAAGTAAATCACCTTTAAGATTACACATGCACCTCGAAAAAGTAAATTTTTTAATTTACTTTTCAGAGAGTGTGATAAAAAATTCGAAACGAAGCAAGCATCGTTTTTTACGATGTTGCAAAAACACTTACTCTCTTGTTTATCGCGTCTTTTTAGTAAACAAAGAAACTGCTGATGAAATAGAAATTTTGTCAGACACTTCAGATGGAGAAGAAGTCAGCCAGGAACCCAAAGTGACATATGCGGAAGCAATTCAAAGCGTAAACAACTTAATCCACTGGTTTAAAAATGAAAACGATGCAAATCAGGTGTCAGGCTTTTGGAATTGTCGTTCAAAAATGGTCAGAAAATATATTGCAAAAGAAAAAAAAACAAAAGAATATTCAAGATTTTTTTTCTTCATAGTAAATACATATGTATGTATGTAAATGTAAATATGTTTTTCATGTAAATCCATATGTTTTATTGAAGCAAATAAATGAATGAATTTTTTAAGTTTAAAAATGCATTTAATATTATAAAACAGATAATTTATGTATATATTTGGAAAAGTAAATTATTCGAAAAAATAAATTACCCAAAATACCAATCGATTTACTTTTCGAGAGTATACTGTACCTCTTTTGGATTCAACAAAAAATTTGCAGAACATACTATGTATTATGTCTGTAAAATACAGCCCTATCGAATTGTCATAAGACGAGCAACGACGACAAAGTTGTAAGATTAGACGATTTTATTGAAAATCACATGGATATGTCTTGCCACACTTGAGCAGTGACGGATCCAATTTTTTTTCGAGGGTGGTGGGTTAGGTATTTCCTTGCAACATATTTTTTATATTGATGTTCTGGAAAAAGTCTCAAGAATTAATGGAAGCCCCATTTTTCAAAACGTAGACAAGATGAAGTTTCAAAACTAAACACTCCTTTTGAAAACCGTGTCAAGATTTAATTATACTAGAATCTTTCTTTTGAAAATTGCTGGACTTTTTTTATCTGGACTTACCCGTATTCGTTCAACAGTGGATATGTCTGCACCAACTATGGTAATGATGAGCAGAAGAAAGAGACACAGTCTGAAATAAGAAGAGAGATATATTTGGTTTGCATATAAGTTTACATAAAAAGCTCCATCAAAAAATTTTAATTTTAACTAAGGGAATACAATTTGTATAAAATTAAAAAAAATCAAATTTCGATGTATTTTATCTCCTTAAAAATAACAAGTGATCCAAGATCACGCGTGAGTCTGTCATGCTATTTTTGATCAGTATTGTTTGGCATTTTATCATGGAAAGACTTACGCCTGAACAACATTTACAATTCGTTCAACTTTATTACGAAAATTCGTTTTTTGTAAATAATATGGAAATATGGAACGGCTTGGCGCATTTTACTTCGGGATCTTAAAATGAAATCATACAAAATTCGGCTTGTGTAAGAACTCAAGCCTCTCGACCTTCCCAAGCGACATTACTTCGCTCTTCCAAGAAGATTCGACGTATTTGAGTCAAATTTTGTTCAGCCCGTTTCCGGCTCAGTGGGTATGTAAACAAGCAAAATTGCCACATTTGGCCTGAAGAGATTCAAGAGCTGCCATTTCGTTCAGTAAAAAACAACGGTTTGGTGTGGTCTGTGGGTCAGTGAAATCATCGGTTCATATTTCTTCATGATGTCCGTGAGAACGTAACCGTCAATGACGAACGTTATCGCATAAGTCAATGGATTTAATGAGAGAACCCTTCGTCGGGCAGATAATTTCACGTTGACCGGTCGATTGGCCACCAAGATCGTGTGTTATCGCATCGTTAGACTTTTTACTGTGGGAATATGTAAAATCTAAAGTCTATGCGGACAATCTCGCATCGATTTAGGCCTTAGAGCAAAACATCACGCGTGTCATTCCATTACCAGTGGAAATGCTCGAACAAGTCAACGAAAATTGGACTAAACGGAAGGACCATCTGAGACGTAGCCGCGGCCAACTTTTAGAAGAGATAGTCTTCAAAAATTAACTGCCAAAAAATGTTCTTTCGAATGATAATAAATATTTCCCATCAAATTTGAATTTTCTGTGTGTTTCTTTAAAAAGGCCCTTAAATCGATATCTTAAACAGTTTTTGAGTTGCATCACTCTAAAGTATAGTCGCCCAGTTCCCTCAGAATCATCAATTTATACTTTAACGTGATTTCCTTCCACATTTATCAAAATTGCCCACAAATTTTCTGTATATTCTATATATAGTTCCAAATTCAGTGACCAACTAGTTTCTGTTTCCAGTGCCGTGGATGAATTAGTTCAACTAAAACAATGGTCAGTATATTTTTTCAAAAATTTACTGTGTATTCTTAAAAAATTATCAAATATAAAATTAATAAAATTCTTCAACTCTTGATAGAGTTGTAAGCCTCAAATACATCATATTTTTGTTCTTGACTTCAACTATCTTCCATTCAAACTTATTGAACCAAAGTATGATCTACAAATACATACAAACTATACATATGAATATTCAGCTCAAAAACTTCATTTTTAAATTAAGAAACTTCGATCCGAAGAAGATTATGTATACAACATCATATCGACATTAATGGGAATGCTGGTATAACGATAAATAAATAATCATTATAGATATGAAGGCATCTTCAAAATTGCAAAATAAAAAGACGTCCGAGTTGCAGTCGGCATTTTTGAACCTGCAGTGACGCTATAAATATATGTATGTACATAATACATTTATGCAGCTGTGTGTGCAGTATATTGGCTGCTGGAAGCTGTTCGGAGGCGCCCAATCAGAGCAAGCAAATGAAGTGCAAAATCATCAGCAACAAGTGACGGCGGCAGCAAAGCATAAATGCCAATATGTGCGCATTCATCTGCATATAGCAACTTATAAATGTATATAATAGATCTGCTATAAATATACGTACATATTTATAAATGTGCATATAATTCTAATGTTGTGTGTGGATTTTGAAAAAAGCCTGATGAAATGCGGTGCGCACAGCTGAGGATGAAAATGAAATTGAAGATGTTGCAATGCAAATTGAAATCATAAGTGAATTGGACTAATGAAGTGTTGAAAAATAGAGTAGCTTTGCTTGCCCTCTTCACATCGCCGCCGAGCAGAAGAAAAATTGATTTTGTGGAAACAAAAACGCCAAGCGATGTAGGCTAATGGCAAGCGCTACAAGTAGTAGGCACATCTCCACAAATTATTCTGCTCCACACCATTTCAGTTGCCACAGGCGCTTTGTTGGGCTAATTTAAATGGCGAATACTGTACCACATCGTAAGTTGCAGTTTGCAAAGAGTTCATTGATGCTAATTTGGTCTAAAATCTAACGGCTCACATTGAAATGCAAAGCCGGCAGATAGTCTATTTGGTATTACTGTAAATACATCTGTTTAAATGTTTTCATTTCGATTCTTATTTGTGCTCAGTTTTGCGTAGATAATCTGGCGTGTGTTTACAAGAGTTGACGAAGAGTTTGTTGTGCAAAAACACCTTAATAGAGCTGGCAATGCCGCAAGTATAATTCAAAAGTGTTTACCATTTCTTTTTTATTTATGGAAGACAAAGAATTTGTTTCTAAAAACAATTTTGTACCTAATTTTTCAGTTCAATATTCGATAAGTAAAACGATGGATTGAGAATTTAGGATCAAAGAGTTTGTAATGCTCTCAATAGCGCTTTCCATAAAGAACCCACACACTACGAGATGCTTTTAGTCTATTATTGCCATGAAAAGTCCATCGACAAAGCCGAAGTTTCCAACAGAACTTGAAACCTCTTTCGTGGAACTTTAGACCGTATATAACTTTTCGGATCCGCAGAATATGAGGAGATTCTAAAAGCGTAGAACCTTAAGCGCCCAGCGTAGAGTTTTAAAACTCAGCTGAGATGGTATGGAAGGCGTCCCGAGCAGGAACATTCTGAAATCCTCCGCTACTTCGTTTGCATCGATGGTAACTAGGACCCAAGCGATAAGCGGACGAAGCCGGTAAAGAAAAGGTACACTGAGCATTTAATGGATGGATCATAGCTTAGTGAAAGGCGGAATCTTCTTTCAGAAGCTCTCCATAAGTCCTGGCTTCAGGCTCCTAGGCCACTGCAGGGTCTATAAAGCGGAGGAGATGGCCATCAAGGTAGCAGTAGATGTACTTTCCGAAGTGCAACTACCTTCAAAGTGGTATGCATTCACTTCGAAAGGAAAGCTACAACACTAAGCTTGAGCTCTCTGACAGTGCGCTCAATACTTACCAAACAGTGTTTTATATTTTTATCAATAGTATCAAAGTGTTTAGATATCAAACTAGTTTTTGTGTGCCGGATCTTAACGCATGCGCGGGAAACTGTAAAGTAAGAGCTTGCTAGAAAGGATACTCTTACCGATATTTCATCAAATTGACAACGTGTCGCTGTCTTCCTATGAGCTTGGCAAGCGCTGGTCACAGACCAAAACTTGTGCAGCTGTGAGATTCTTCTGGCTCAAAGAGGAACGCAAGAGGTCGTCTGAACTACTTGCTCTTAGAAAAGTTCAGTTGACCGGCATGCTAAGTGTTCTGACTGGACATATCTTCTCTGAAGCGTCAAGTTGTCAAGGATATTTACATGAAGATACTTTGTTTTCAACCGTCCAGGTTTTGCCAGACTGGGGTAGAAACATCTCGGTAGTAGTGTATTTGATATTAGCCGCTTTAAGAAATTTGTGATAAGCTCAAAGTGCTAGAAGTTTTGGGAACAGGACCAGTGTTCACAGTTGCCTAGCGGTATTCTGCGTCAGCTTTGGCGCCAAGATCAGCTCTACGACCTAACCTGACCTAACTGATTACCTATTTGGCGGAAGTAGTTCCATTTAACTTTCTGAATGGGCTTTTAATTGATTTATACATAAGACTTTCAGTATTCTAAGCCCCTTTTAACAGACTCAAACGTTTATTTGCATCATAAATAAACAAAGCCCAAAGAACCCTAAGAGATTTTAAATATTCAAGAAAGCCGCTGGTCAGTTAGCTTTGTAAACTATTATGTTTTTCAAAAGGTTACAGCGTTACCCACACCCGTCCAAGCTTTCTTCAAATATCTAATGCGTACAACTAAATTGCAAATAAATAATACTTTGTTTTATGAAAAACACGCGATATACAAAAAAATGATTACAAACACCCATTGGTTATTTAGAAAAGCAAAAAAATATTTACTCAGTTAAAATAATTATTGTGTCGAAAATATTTATATATAATGACGCATTGAGGTATAACATAACAGTAAATGACGAGATGTACGATACTTATACTAGGCAATAGGAACTCTGAGTCATTAATATAGGGTCTCTCTTCAAAATATTGGCACCTTCTTCATGTATATGAACGAAATATAAATTTTCTAAGTTTTCTGAATGAAAATATTGAAAAATATAAATTAATAAATCAATTATAGCTATCAGTCATTAATCTAGTACTAAAGGAAGAGGCATATTTTGACTTTCCTAATGTCTGACTCCAGCGTCACAATCTAGCTCTCAAAAGCAAACTTTATAGAGGCCTGAGTTTATTTTTGTTTTTCTTTTCTTTACCACAAATATTTACCAAAATAAAATGACGTTACAACCTCAAATTGGGGGTACTTTTTTCGCAGACCACAGCACCTACAACGGTTGTGGATCATTGACAGCTGTTCAAATGTCTACAAACTAACTAAAGTTTAGGTATATTGTCGAAACGCGTGCTGTTATTAGCTCATACAAGCAGATTTTCGATTTAAAACGTTTCTAAACACGGCCGCGTAAAGAACACGCTAAACGCAGAACGGTTAACAGTTAGCGAACCAGAAATTAAACGATGGAAAAACGTAAGCATTTTAGCATAGAAAGCAATAACGGCTTCATAACTGTGAAGAATGAGTGCCAAAAATTAAATATTTCGTCATAAACGGTGCAGTTGAAACGCACCCCTTTCTAAACCGCTTTAAACGTCACACATTCTGCGAAATTGAGGGACTATGAATTGCATCTAAACTGAGTACTTGTTCTACAAGCAAACGACATTTGTTCTACAATAATTGTTAATTAGGTAAAGGCATCAGTACTAACAAGTAAAACATGTCTTTGGAGTATCAATTTTATCAAAATAAATAAATGGCGCACGGCAATGTTTTAATGGACCGGTCGTCAGTCTTTTAAAAACTCTTGCACCGTTTGGAATTCTTTATGTCTAGCAAGAAACATGAACAATTGAACGCATTTCAGTGTTGAAAAGTGCACGGAAAATTCCGGAAATAATTTACAAATAAATCAAAAAGCGAAAACAAAAATAAATAACAATAATCTAATGGTGACTCCTTCGGAAAAGGGTTTGTAAAAGAATAATTTGCATAAAGTGAAAAGTGAAAGCCAAAAAGAGTTAATTGAAGCTCAAGGAGATATTTATTATTTTTTTTTTCATTGTGTACTTTCAAGACTGTCATGAAATCTTGTGATCAAAAATAAAAAAAACAATGGAGTATTTTGGAGCAAATCCATTGAGAAAAAACTACCAATAAGATCCTACAAGTAAACCAACTGCAACTTAAATAAACCATCCCAAGTGACGGAAAAGTGATGTTTGTGTCTAAAATAAGTTTAACGCCAACTGACCCAAAACAACAAAAGTAACAGTGCATTATAACCCTTAATCCCTAAACTTATAAAGTATCATTAATGCCCTGTAATTATACCTGACCTCGAAATGTTTAAAAGATCTAAGTGAGAAAATAATATTATTTCCGCTTCTGCAGTTTAAACCTAGTTATACGAAAATGACCTTAATCCATTAGAAAAACGAGCATAATTTTTAGTATTTAAGTCCAAATGATGTTCTTCTAACGTGGGCTAAAGAAATGTAATGTTGACGATAATAAAGACAGAATACACAATCGTCTCTAAAAAAATAAATCTCTTCAAAAAAAGTAATAATACAGGGTTTGTCCGGAAAATATTAGGAAGGATTTTCTTCCGCCGCTTCAGCTGTACTACGTAGCGTGCGCACACCGACTGGATTCGGTAGAGAGTGTTCCTAGCTAACGACCGAACAGCTGGTCAGTTGTCTCCGAAAACCTTGAGAGTTGCGACAAACAATTTTCTCGCGACGTGTTTCTGTAAGTGGTGCAAGCCGAAAATGTAGCGTTCGTTACAACAAAGGTACATGATTATATTCTGTGTGAAACTCGGTAAAACTGCGACAGAGACGTTTGACATGATCAAGCAGGTTTACCCAGATGTTGCTTCAGCAAGAGTGTTTCGCCCAGGCCTTTTTGGAGCGCCGGGAAAAAATCGCTGATGAATGAGCAAATCGAAAAAGAAAATAATGCACATTGTCTTTTTTGACATCAAAGGCATCGTCCATCATGAATTTTTTCCTCCGTCAATATCAAGTTTTACTTGGAAGTCCTCAAGAGACTCAAACGAAGAGTCAAACGAGACCGACAAGACATCGCAACCGATTGGAAGTTGCACCACAACAACGCCTCGACTAACACCGCCTTTCTTGCGAACAGCTACATAAAGAAGGCCGGCATTCCAACGCTTCTGCAGCCACCCTACAGCCCAGATGTGATCCCCGGACTTTTTTTGTTTCTTTGCCTGAAAAAACCGATGAAAGAGGATCCAAACAGCATGCAACTCGGCTCTCAAGAGTATTCCGGAGAAAGCCTTCCGTGACGCCTTCAATTCTTGGAAATTGCGTCGGCAGCGCTGCATCGACGCAGAAGGAGCCTATTTTGAAAGTTTTTAAAGAATTGTTCAATAATTTTTTTTTAAATCGACTCAATCGTTTTACTTTCCGGACAATCCCTGTAACCATTTCTCAATTAATATATGTATACTCTAAATTTAAATGAAGATTCTAACGCACTCTCTTCCTTAATACAAATTTTTAGCGCCTCTTTTTGGAATACGCCATCTGCAGGCACTGTTGCTCTTTTTCAATATAACTGTGGTCTATGTGAGTCGCTTAAATGTATCCGTGGCTATAGTAGCCATGACGAACGCCAATACAACGAATCCAAATTTTCAGGTACGTTCTGGAGCATACTTATTTTTAGTTCTATACTAACAATCCGTTATTTAAAGGAATTTGACTGGAATGAGCAGCAAAAATCCTACGTACTCTCCAGCTTCTACTGGGGCTATGTGCTCACACAGTTTCCCGGTGGTTATTTGAGTCGTCGTTTCGGCGCCAAAATAACTATACTCGTCGCCACATTCGCCTCCGCTGTGTGCAGCTGTATAACGCCTGCCGGCGTGCATCTCGGTGGCTGGCCCGTATTTTGTGTCATACGGCTGTTACAAGGTCTCTTCCAAGGCGTTATCTTTCCTGCCATACATGACCACCTTGCCAAGTGGTCGCCATTGCATGAACGCAATCTTTTAGGAGCGCTTAGTCTCTCCGGCACTGATTCTGGTACAGTTGTAGCATTGGCGTCAAGCGGCCTCATTGCCAGCAGTTCGTTGGGCTGGCCTGGTATTTCGTACGTGTCTGCGTCACTATGTTTTGCGTGGTGCGCAGTTTGGCTTGTGTTCGCCGCAGATAATGCACCTTCCTCAAAGTTCATCACGCCGCAAGAGTGCAAGTATATTGAGACATCACTTGAGCGCAATGATGACTTTCATAAACAAAGAATACCAGTACCATGGCGTGCAATCTTCACTTCGGTACCATTTCTAGCATTCCTCGTGGGACGTTGCGCCGAGGCTTGGGGCTTCACCACATTGCAATCACAAATACCATCCTACATGAATGGCGTACTGAATATGGAAATCAAGAAGAACGGTCTATTCTCGGCACTACCCTACCTGACGATGTGGCTTTCACTATACGTCTACTTGGTGATAGCGAATCTGCTCACCAGACGGAATATACTCTCACTGACAGCGATGCGCAAGACGATCAACACAATCTCACTATGGATACCGGCACTCTTGCTAATAGGTATCGGTTTCTTGGACTCCTCTCAGACAACACTTGCAATCGTGTTGATGACACTCAATGTAGGTATCAATGGCGGCTCAACCATAGGCAGTACACTCAACTCGATTGATCTGGCGCCTAATCATGCGGGCATACTAATGGGCTTATCTAATACTATCGTGAATATTGTGCCGATCCTCTCGCCGCTACTTGTAGGCGTCATTGTGACAGATAACGTAAATAACTCTTTGAATTTTAAAAATTAGAATTTTCTATATTGAATATTTTTCTATGCATTAACAGCACAATCGCACGCAATGGCAAATCATCTTCGCAATCGCCGCCGTGATTTTCTTCCTGGGCAATCTGTTTTACATTATTTGGGGCACCTCGGAAACTCAGCCCTGGAACTCGGTGGATTTTCATCAAGACAAAGACGCAGAAAAGACTGTGTGCAAGCAAGTTACGTTAGGGAAAGCAGTCGAACATTTGGAAAATGTACAAAATGAGAAAAAAGAAGAGATTGGTAATAAATCTAGTTCTGTTGAGAGCACAAGACTTTAAAGTATTTATAATTTAGTTAGTTTGTAGTATAAGTATTATATTATATTTTATATAGTTAAATACCATGTCACACATATGTATATATTTATATGACGTGACATACATATGTTCAAAAAGTCAAAGTGATTATACAATAAATTTTCAGTTAAAACATTGTTTTTCTAAATATTTAAACAAATATTTATTTGGTAACATACGCACTTAAAGACATTTGGGGAAGAACTCTATGGAAGAGGCAAAACAGAATAAATCATGTTGAAAATTAGATCAGAAATATACAAGTACAAAGTTCCTACAGGCGCTCGGTATGAAGGACTGTAGGAACAGAGTGAGACTTACAAATCGAGAGCTCGCAGAAAATGTCAAGAATAAAGTACAAGAAAACAATAGAACGTCTTCTGTGCACTTGCTCCATATTGACAAGAGTTTATTGAAATTTGCGACAAAAGCAGAAGGATGGCTATTTTTCATGGACCATGTAACTCATTGCACTCCATCTGGTATCGAAAAAGACTAAGACTGATCTACGCGTGGCTCATTAGTCTACCAGCAACACCTAACTGTAGATGTCAGGATTTGGGGATTGAAACAATACCAAAAGCATTTTCAAATAACAATTGCCTTCTATGGAAGTGTATTTCGTTTCACTAAAATGCAGCACCCCATCGATGAAATCTTATGGCACACTACATTAGTACAAATAACAGAAATAGAAACCAAATTTATCTAAACGAGTCTTCGGTAATACATATCTAATCCTAATTCCCTGGTGAGTACCCTAGCCCCACGTACCCCAAAGTGTTTAAGATATGTAAGGGTGACAGCTTCACTAGAACCTTTTCCACTTAAACCCAAGCTTCTACATCTATTAAATCATTTCTCTTTTCTAAGGCCTCACAAAGTATTATACTATATTGTAGTTCATGTGTAATCTTTGATCAGCCATCTAACCTAACCTAAACTAACTCCAGTTATATCCACCCTCAAATATACGTACACATATTCATTTGAAGACTAGTCTGCCATCAGTACTCCTAAATTCACTTGTCATATTAGATGCATGACACGAACACGCAACATGCAGTTACTATTGACCACCAAATGTCAATGGAAATGTTATGCCAACCTTCAATCAAGCGAACCGTTAGAATTATGACATTTGACGAAACCAGAAAAGCGCAACAACAATATATTATGACGAGATAAATACAAACAGACACCATTAGGAAAAATCACAACAAACAAGCGAGCATAGAACAACAACATGAAATAATGAAACGTGAAAAATCACTGTCATGACATGTGAGCACGCAATGTGCAACCAGTAACCACAAACACATACACACACATAAATATGAATAGTGTGCACAAAATGCCAGTAGGCGATGTGAAGGGTTAAGCAATGAGCCGATAAGCGATGCAATCGACAGTCAGCGGCGAATGTGTGTGGGAAACAATTAACTACTGATACTTAGAAATATTAGAAATATTTTCATTGATAAATTAATACTAATACTAAGTATACTTAGTTGCGGCTATCGCTGTTGACACAAGTGACAGCTGACGATTGCTGCCGCTTGACGTTTGACCGCAACCGCGAATTCCACGGATACTGATCTTGATTAGAACTCACGATGGAAGGTAAAAATCAGTTGCGTGCAAGAATTTGTGGGTTGGGTTCGAGGTAAATATCACATAGTGCAAATTCTTACAAGTGTTTAAGTTAAAAATGTAAACAAAATATTCACGCGAGTAATATGAAAAAGACAACATAATCTCAATATATTTGACAACTGATTAATTTGTTGTTACTAGACAAAAGACTTGTAGTTTGATGGTCCAATTTTAATATAGACATCTGATCGAAAGTGAACCGGTATGCGAGATTAAAACTACGAACAAACAGAATCGACAAAAACTTTCCCAACAATGGTACAATCTTTTTTTTTATTTTTTTGTGAAGTTTTATCTCCATATTGCCACCTAAAATTAAAAATTCTTTACAGACGGAGGAGAAACGATATAATATGGAAACCACTCATATTGAAAAAAATTTGAGTTTTGGTTATAAACTGGTTATATATTGGTTATATATGTACATAGAAAAAAATTTCAGTAACGAGTTTGTTTGCAATTTTATGCTTCAAATCACAGTCACGGAATTGTTGAGGTTGATGAAGAAGTCTTTTCGGGAGTCTACTTTATTACGAATAAGTATATGAGTTGCACACAGCATCCAGTGAATGTCTCGAAGTCATCGAAAACTTGCCTCATACGAGTAGTTTATGCACCTCTCTATAACGATAACATCGAAAAAGTTAAAAAAAAGAAGACGTGGGAGCACCTCAGAGATAACAAAAGATTTCACCATCTCTTTGAATCTGGCACAACACATTTTGGTTAAAGTTTTGGGTATGAGGCCTATCAATGGTAGACCAAAAGACCTGAATTTTTTTTAAAACAACAAAAGCTTGCAAAATACGTGCCTGAACTTAGCCGAGTACCCTACGTTCCTTCATCATTCATAATTACTGCTGCCGAAAGGTTGGTTTCTGAATATGACGTCCAAACTGTCCAACAAATTAGTTAATGGCGCTCCAAAAACGAGCCGTATGCGAAAAATCTCGCTGAAGACACTGTAAGCCAATCTAGCCGAGTCTTATATAACAAGTGTGAGAAATTATTGGATGAAGAGTTGGCACACCTGTATTGGCTCATGATTGTTTCAGAAACCTCTGAGTCATTGCTCTTGAATAATATCCTAAATTCCTATATATTCAAATTGATCAGAGTAATAATTTCGGAGATAGAGTCTTGAGAACGAAGAGACCCATGTAACCCCTTAAGCCAACACATGCACTCCTTAAGACAATGACCTATAACAAGACAAATGCATCAAAATATTCAGAGTAGAATGCGAAAGTAACCATATATGTGAATAGCTGACCTTAATAAGGCCGCTATTCTAGAACTAAAATATAATTTTTAACATTGGGAGCATTCGAAGCGATCACAACAGAAGTTGTTGGGGAAATAGATTAAACGTCCAAATTTAAAAATTAAATTAAATTATATAAATATTTATTATACTGCTGTGCTAAATTTAACCCGTTAAATGTTAGATCAATATTATACTAACCTTTCTAAAGCTCACAATATTAACAAACAGACTGACATATGTAGGAAGGTCGACTTTTTTAATATTTTATTTGTTTAATGAATATAAGAGTGCATATGCAGTCCACAGCTGGCGCGCATATCTCCGCGAAAGCACAGTAAATAATACTACAGTTATTATTTTATCTCTAACAACCATAAATAACACAGCTAAGCAGCTTAACTCTCTTCGCAGCACGAACACACGCACACACCTATTTTGCCATAACCCGCCCTACTCTCTACACGCCCTTACTACTAAGACAATTAAAACGAAATAAAACAAAAATTTAACCACGATTTTCATATTAAGAAGCCATAAATTCATTTAAAACATTTAAACAAATAAAAAACTTGTAGCTTTACGTATACACATACACATGTTATCTTTTTTTTCAATTTCATTTCATATAAAGAAATATTCATAAATAAACAACCGAAAAAGAGGCGCGTGCTAAGAAATTCCAAAAAACGCCCGCAGTTGCCACCCACCGCACTGCCGGGCCGCTTTGAGCGAAATTCAAAAAAACAAAAAAAAACATTTTGATTGCTTAGCAAGCACATAAATTATTACAATAACAACAAGGCGCGCGTTGCTGAAGTCACTGAATTCTCAGCAGCGTTTTGAGCTTTTACGATTGCTTTTAAGTGAGTCTGCGTTGGTCATAAACCATCCAAGAATGGGATTGTGAGAAATAAAAAGACAACGCAAAGCGCCCAAATTAGTGGCCTACAGCGCGCGGTTGAGTTTGGGTGAATCAGTGACAGCTCGGGTCGCCGCTGACTGCCGGCAAGCCGCCTGATGGACAGCTCGGCGAGTGTCAAAAATGCAATTTAAAAACTCAGGCTTAGAAAATGAAAGCCACTTGAAATGCAGAGCAGTCTCCTCCACCACCATTAAACAATTGAAGGCAATTAAACTCTTAAGTTCGGCCGTCGATGCAACCGAGACGAACGCGAGAAATGCTTACTGTGAACTGTGAAATTGTGCAACTTCTTTGCTGGTAATTAGCTTTGATAAGACACTAGATTGCCAATATATAGGAGAGGGTATAAGAGGGTGAAGCTGCGCTCGCGGCTTGTTTTCGGGCGTAGTGCTCGAGCCTCGCTTGAATGATGCGATTTCTCGGTATTTTCAATTGGGTAATTCGAGCTGCCTTTGGATTGCATAACTCTTTCTTTCTATTTTGTATGTATGGAGCTACAATTATTATTTTTTTCATTCCATACTTGTGTATGTATTGTGTGTGTTTTTTGTTTTTTTGGTTCTGTGTTTGAGATGTACGAAATGATTTATGACAGCACGCTGCGTGTCACGACCGGGGAGTGTAGACTATAATTAATAAATTATGTATTTATTGTATCGCTTGCTCACACAAGTATTGAACGAGTGCACCAACACTTTCATAGAATAATCATAAAAGGCTTGGAAATAGTCGTAAAACGTACAAAATCTGTTGTCACATAAAAGTATCGACAATTCGGCGAAGAAAACACGCCGTCGGAATTTGGGTTTGGTGTCAAAAATTTAAAATAAAACTGCTTAGAATGTGTTATTGCCCTTTTTTTGTTTTTTCATAGATTAAGTCATCAATTTGAGTCGATGACTGTAAAAATTAGAAAAAAATAAGATATTTTTTATATCTTCATTTCAAAAATATTTTTATAGCATGGTCTTGCTATTGTAAGGGTACACCTGGTGTGAAATTGCTAAAATTTGTTTTTTCATTTGTGCATATATTCGTTAGCGCGAGTCCTACGGATCACCTGAACAAATTTGTCCAAGAGACTACGGGTCTAATACCGGTTAAGGTGAAGTTTAAAAATCTGAATAATTGGTTGTGTGGGAGATAAGTTTTCCTATTTCGACAAATGATCAATACAATAAGAATATGGACCTACGTATTAAATTTCTTTGGGATATCTTGTGATATCCCTACAAAACTTCACCTTCAAAATTTATAACTCAAAGACACGTAATTTCTTAGGCAAAGTTGTTCAGAATAATCCAAGAACATTTCCCGCATATGTGATTGTTCCGTTTTTTTTTTTTTTGGAAATTGACCCGCTCTAATAGTCTTATTATAGAAGTATCCATCTGTAACTCACCAGTTTTTTGATATGTCCAAAAATTTAATTTGGTAGGCCAATAACGATCAAAATTTGACTAAAGTTCAAATTTAAAAAATTGCGGCCGTTTTGTCAACCGCAAGTCATCGTCTGTATTGACAATTCACCACTTTATTGTAGATTTTGGCATATTTAAAACGATTCGACATATGACATACTATATATCGGCCAAAAAATTGCATTAAATCGAAAACATTTTCACGCGATTATTTTTTACAACCTTTGACATGGATTAACTAAGCAACAGTGTATCGATGAACTTAAAATACTCGTATTTTGTTTTTTTCTTCATTTGTTTCGAAAGTACAAAAATAATATTTCTGTTATTCATTCTTTTGGTCATAATTTTAATAAATATTTTTTTGTTTTTGCAAATTTTTAAAAATTCTACTCACCTCAGTAATCGCGCTGTCCCCACCATATTCAAACAGCAATTTAACCCCATTTCAGTTATTTATTTGTGAAGTTCGCGCTCAATTTATATGAAAGGCTTCTAAATCACGCACACAACTCTGCCTTCATGAGAAAATTTTAAACACAGTTCCTTTTATTTTTTGATAGAATTCAATCAATAGTAATTTGAAATTCTATTAGTGCCTATGCCAACTTAGCTGCCACAGAGTTCACTTTTTATTTTATTTTATTTTGTTCAATTTAACTGACTCACTCGAGGAACCTCTTGAGCCAGGCTGCGGAATGTACTCACGCACATCGGCTTGCGATTGAGCTGAAATGAAAGCGAAATATTCGTAAATTAGTCATCTGTCAGAGAAGAAATTGAATTAATAGATAATTTAAAATGGACCAAACGCATTTTTGTGTTGAGCGAAATTTGAGAAAAGTTCAGCGGTTCAATGTGTAGCAATTTTATTGCTATCATATAGAGTATATACATATAAATATAAAGTATTTAGTATAAGTATTTAGTATTGGTATGTAAAGCCTTTAGTATTTGTATATAAACCATGAGTGCTCAATTGATTCCTAAAAATTATCATTATTCATTATTTGTTTTTGTTTATTTATTTATTTGGCTTTTTTTGCGTAAAACTCGATTCTCTTATCGCACTGAGTGTCAGAGCTGTCTGATAATGCTAATTGCCGCCCAAGTGCGAATTAATTCATATTTATTTTTAAAACCAGAATTAGTTCATTCTTATGTTATTCAAATCGTAAAACATACGCACGTTCATTGCCTATTTTTATTTCAGCTTATCAATTCAATAAATATAATCGCTCTTATAGTTTTTTTCTAAGATGACTAAATACATATGTACATACATATACTTAAGGAAACTGCATTCCACACTAAAAGACTATTAACATTTGAAGTAGCGAAGTAGTGAAAAAGTATTATGAAACAGAAGAGCCTCGCGTGGACCATTAATTTCATGGTGACATGCTGTAATAGGAGAAGGAAGTGTTTAAAATATATAATTTCGCCTCTATGCAGCCGATGTTGAACTTCCATCCACTCGTAAAATTGATCAACGATTGCCAAAAAAAATTTATTCGAGCGCCAGGTGGTTTAACCATCAAACCTAACCACTGTTATTCATAAATATTTGCATTGATATTTTTAGAAAATTTAATATTCAGTTCACATTGAGATTTAGGATCCCAATAATGCTATTCGATGCATATATATCTTTTGTTAAGTTTCCGAAAAAAAATTATTATTCTTAAACCAAAATTGACAGCAAGAAATTCTAAATTTCGAAGAAAAAAATCCGGTTTCCGATTACACAGTCAATTAACAGACTCACCAAAGTATATAAATAAAAATACTTTAGCAAAAGCTCCGCCAACAAAACGGTATTGAGTAAGCTCATGTATGAAGATCAATTTCAGATAAGTTCTCAAAACATGCATTTTAATTTGATTTTCTAGTTTACTGTGAAATCAGTTCATAGAATGCAAAGCAAATAATGCAACTATTAGATAAACGATTAAAAACAAAAGGAATGTGCAGAAAAGCGTAAACTGTCCAGCAGCAAAAAATAAATTTACAAAAATCAATTGGCTGTCTGGCTGTCGATAGCTGTCAAGTCGGCAAACCGTGATAGAAATGCGTAACTGGTATGTGGATGTCGATAGATTTGTGTAGATAACTGTATTCAAATTTGTGCGTGTAGCATCAAAGCTACTTCTACATACACCGTCATTTATGGAATGACACTCCCTCCCGCTCAAATTAGTTGACAAAATAAAGCAGAAAAAAAGATGCAAAACAAAACTTAAATAAACCGGAAAAAATTAGCGAAAAAGGTATGACGGCTCGCGCCAGCTGGGAACTTTTTACCGAGATAAAGGGGCGGTGAAATTATAATATACCTACAACAATAGAAGCTACTTAATTACATACGTAGTTTAAAAGCATTTTAAGCGTTTAAGTAAAAACTAAATAAAATTACATAAAGGGTGATCCATTTCGAGGTTTTCTACTTAAGAAAAAGAATATGGAAACTTCAAATTTATGGATGAATTTTTATTATCATTCGAACGAACATTCTTTATTTACTTATTATCTCTTTCAAATTCTGGCCCCGACTACGTCTCAGATGATCCATCTGTTGAGTCCAATTTTTGATGATTCGTTCGAGCATTTCGACTAGTAACTGGCGAATCGTAGGTGATGTTTTGCTCCAAGGCGTGATTCGAAGCGGGATTGTCTAAATAGACTTTAGACTTTACATATCCCCACAGGAAAAAGTCTAACCGTACGGTATTGCTGCTGCATTTTCTTCACTGCGTGCTGGACGTGGTCTATTCAATCAAATATTATCCAATAATGAATACTGGGTCGCACGATAGGTGATGGTGTTGCGAATAGTACGCTCAGTAGGCCAATTATATTGAGCGAAGCTCGCGAAACACATTCTTTACAGAACGTGAATTTTCGTTATAAAGTTGAACGATTTGTAAACGTTGTTCAGGCGTGATCTGTCAAAAAAGGCTATTGGAAAAAGTACCTCCACTTGGATCACTCGTTTTATATTTTCTTTTTTTTTTTGCTTATGATCGATGAATTTTTATTTACCTAAGCCATGCTTAGCTACTACTTCTAACTCAATAATATACTTAAGCTAAATTTAGCAAGTTTTTTCGGCTACCGTAATTTTCCGCGCAAGCGCATATTCCAATGCTTTGTAGCTGAATCCAATGGCGATTGTTTCTATATAAAAGTATGAGCATGCGGTATAAAGATATTTAACTACTTTTAAATTTATTACGGTGCGGAAGTATTCGCAGAATTCCTACCACAAATTTTGCTCCAATTTTTTTGTTTATTTTGTCTTCACTGCACATC
>NW_026038357.1:0-25000 GCF_023373825.1 Bactrocera dorsalis
TATATAAAGACACATGCATCTACACGCACATACATACATACTATGCATATGCATGTATCTATATTTGTGCTCTTGGTTGTGTTAGAAAGTAGTTTCTTATTTTTTACAACTTCCGTTACTCCACATACGTTTGATCGATCATTTCTTTGATCTCAAAGTTTTTGCGCTGTTTTTTTGGGGACAATAAGTAATTACGAACAAAAATACACATGGAGATAACTGCCTGCGTAAGTCTTCGCGAGGGAGTCTACAAATTCGTTAATCGTATTTCTAATCTAATGAGTTGTCACTTGCAGTTGTTAACCAAAGCGAATTGCCAACAAATGATTTGAAAAGAAAGCGCTTACACACATTATATAACCAAATGAGTTTTCAAGCATTTAACCAGCGCGTTATGGCCGTCACAAAAAAATAAGCGAGGATCATTAAAGTCGGCATTAAGGCGAGCGCATAATTGTCGTGTGAAGGGTCGTGCACACACACCTGGCCCTACTTGTACATACGTAAATACATAAAACATATGTATAACATGTTGTCTGGCAACGTTGCTACACAAAGCTTAGCAGCAATGCAATCACTTAATTGTTCGGTAAAATGAAAGCATTGCGTAGCTAACTTTTAAATTGTTTTTAAAACAATCTTGTTTTCCATGTTTTCATTTCAATTAGAGCGGACATAATGGCTCAAACTGAATTAATTATTGTAATACCTGCCTTTTTGGTTGATTATCAAAATGTATCGAGGTGCGGCATTTGCTTCTAATATAATATATCGATGTGTAAGTGCTCTCTATTTAACCACTCTCGTTGTGCCTTTTGAGAAAACCGTGGCAATAAATCATTGTGACAACTTACGCACCACACAACGCGGCTCTATTGAGGACTGTTGAGATAACATTGTTTGTATGTTTTTATCACATATCTATATCTGCGCTTTGATTGGTTATGTAACAGCGCTAAACAACTCCAACACAAGTGGTCTTCAGTACCCATAGTTCGTCATATGCATAGCTTGTAATGGATCCACACTCTCACATATGCAGTCCGGTATGCGTGTTGGCAAATTCAGCTTTGTTGGGTTCAGCTAATTCAATTAAAGGGCATATCACAGTGAATTAGCCCTAAATAGCGTGCTGTGCTTAACATTAGCTCTTTGAACCAGCAATATAAATAGGTGCGTAGAATTCAAGGCAGCGAAGGGTGTGTTTGCTTTCGATCGAAAGTTTTTAACCGTTAGTTAAAATTAAACATAACATAGATTAATATATTCTAATGAGATCCAGTTTTACAAATTTTAAAAGAATATCGTGACTTAAAAAAAAAACAAAGAATCATCAAAAAAAAAAAATCGCTGTAAGATAAAATATCAAATTTATAACTATTTTATAGCCAAAACTCAAATTTAGTTTCAATACGAGTGGTTTCCATTATATCGTTTTTTATTTATCAAAAGTGATGTTATGTTATTTTCCAATTTAGATGACGATATGGACAATTAGATCAGTGTAAATTATTTTTCCTTTTAATATTTGTTATTTTATTTTTCGTTTCCAAAGGGTTTCAATCTACTATGAACTCCTTTGTGTTTTTTTTATAATTCCAAAGGGAAACAGTTATGCTTACTAAACGACAGTTAGATTTCTTCCAGCAAGCGTTCTTTGTCTAGCGTATTTAAGACTTACCCAATCGTTGAAGCCCAGTTTGGCCAGTTCCTGTTTAGATGTTTGTGAACCGGCTTCTAAATGGAGATTGTCGGCACCTTTGAGAAGACAAAATTACACAGTTATGTGGTGAAATATATAAGTAATAATATAATCTAAGATCTTGTATGTAACTTTTCTATGTTATAAAATTTATGTGACTATAGATTAATAAAAATTTAGTTTGACAATGAAATCTTGAATTATTTGCACTCACCATCGTTCAAGACCTGCTGCAGGAATATCCGCAGCTCGATTGTTTCCGTGACCAGCGCACGACAGACCGCCTTGTAATGCTCCTCAGGTACAGTGGGCTTAACGTGATTTTTACAGGCCTATAATAAAATAGACACAACAATTTAGCGTAAATAAAAAGGTCAAAATGAATTACTAGACATTTGAAAACAATCGATTTGTAAAATTTGAAGTGGAGCGCTAACAAGTCAAATAATTCGCATTGAATATTGTACATAAATACGTATATACATATATGTATACTTAATATGTGAGTACATACATACATAAGAGTATGTATTCGAGTATGTAAATACAGATATGGACTGGAATTGCCGCACTTGAGCGACTCCGTTGACTGTCAAGTGCCGAATACTTGTTTACATTGTCGGCGGATTGTGCGATAGATAAACTTACAACAACAACAACAACAACAATGATTGCTTAGTGTTAGAGCCTGCATGTGCATGCGCTTTTGCACGAATAAAGCTGTTGCATAGTTGGAAAATTTTCACGCCTCGCTGTTACCTGATGAAAAAGCCGCAAAACGCGCCGCAACTGCACAATTAACAGCAAAGCGTGAAAAAGGCAATGCAAAATGCCAACTACGTGTGAAAATTCATTAAAGAAAATTGTTACAGTTTTCATATTTGTTTTGTCATATCGGCTGCCGCCGCGATTGAGTCACCGCCGGTGTTACGCCTGACCGCTGCGCTGCCGACGTGTGTTTGCTGCGCATTATTTTCCACAATTTTTTTTTTCCTTCCCTGCCTCTCAAACATTTCGCTTTGTACGTTTTGTTCCTGTTTCTTTCTTTCCTCTTCGTTTGCCATCGATCACCTCCGGTCTTCGACAGCCTTTGCTTTGATCACATTCTAATGCGAATATCACACGCTTCAATGCCACAGCAGCGCTTACCGCGCGTCTGCTTTCTTCGTTGCAAAACGGTATCTTTATGCTCGTTGCATCCATTGCCGGTTAGCAGCCATTTGTCGCACTTGCCACACAGCGGAACAGCAACAATAACAATTCTTAATATTCATTTGAATGTGAAAATTGTTATTATCGTTTGCGGTGAAGGTGCCAAGCTGCGCATGCGGCGGCGGCGTACAGCGGGGCGGCAGCTAATGCCAGCGAGTGGGTTATGCAACCTTGTTTATGGTGATTTGATATCTGGGATGCAATGTTGCCGTTTTGTTATATCCGCTAGATACGTACCACAAGCGCACAAACACCCAAGTGCACCTTAATACGCTTGCATATATGTACATATACATATATGTGTGTGTATGTGTGTAGACTCGCTCGCGCATAAGCGCTTGCTAGCAGCTCGCTCAGCCAGTTGTACAGCCGCAAAAATTGTGTTGTACAAGCGGATTATGTCTGAACTGGTTATTAATATGGCGAGTTATTAGAAGCATTGGCTATTTGAAATATTTATTACCGTTAAATTGCGAGAAAAATTAAACAGCACTGCTGTTGGCGCACTCAGTTTGCTATGTATTTACGAGCATAGATTTGGTATATAGCCACATATACATACATATTTAGCTACAAGTAAGCTCCGAGTTGACTTCAATTTATTACAATAAAAGCTGGTTGGAATATATATATATGATATATATTGTATTTGATACATATTTTCCAGTGCGAAATGTGCGAGTGTGTGTTAAATGTGATTATCTGAACAACTATGAAATCTATTTACAAAGCTACTCTACATATTGATGCACCTTACTCTACGGAACTCAATGTAAGGCGGCTGACCAAGTTTATTTCGTCGCATTGTCTATGCCGGTTCAGACTTTCCGCACCTGCCGATCGCCAACAAACGTTTTTGGCACCTGACACTTGATTCTTACAGACACATGCACATACATACGAAAGTAGAAAGAAACATTGCAACTTTTATTATCCATTTGTAATCCACAAATAATGTGGAAAACTGGTCTGGCCAGAAAATAACGAGGCGAGAAGTGTGCCAATATTTATTTGACAGAAGTCTTCTGTTGAAAAAAGCACAGCTGCTTTTCCAGTTTTTGTGAGGAGCACCTTTCACCTTTGTCTTCCATTTGTTGGCACTTCGCCATATAAATAGTGTACGCTAAAAATGCACGTGTGTGTGTATGTGTGTGTGTTGCCATAAATTCCAGCAACAATAAACATGGCAAAGCGTTGCATAGCTACCGGCGTTTTTGCATAACTTTGCTGCCGCAATCGACGAGTGCGATAGCGACTCACACATTCACGCACATGCGCATGTATAAGTAGAATGTGTTCATTTGGATGCACGAGTACGTTGGTGGTCATTTCTAACCGCCTTTTGTGGCATGTTGCACGTTTTCTATAACTGTTAGCATTTGAATGCATGTGCCACATGCTATGGTGCACATGTTGAACGATTTGGCTCGCCGTGTGCTAGACTTATTGCGGTGCGGCAAGTGCAGAAGCAAAGCAATAGCAAAAGTAGCAACAATAGTCAATCGCCACTGCGCCCAGACGCCGCCAATATTGCTCAGCTTGAGCTGTCTGCATGAGAGGCCCAACCAATCGACTGCCTGCCACATTGTCGGGCATTAGAATATTGGCCATTTGTTTATAACGCACTGACAGCTGACGTATTTTATTAGCCCATTGTTGCCAGAGGCCCCCACAATGCACGTGGACGTTTGTGGGGAACTACGCAATAAGTGTATGTGAGCTCGTGCGTGTATTAGTAGAAATCTATATGCATTAGACGGAGAGCTGGCGCTTAAACTAGATGGGTGGTAGGAGAAGATTACAGTTCGCAGGCTTGCAGCACGTAACCTCGCGGTTCCCATTTTTGTAAAGAAATTTATATTAATTGCCTGCGAGAGTCCAACAAGTGGCAAAGATAATATGATTAAACTTTGAACAGAAGCTAGAGTGCAGAGCGCCGGGTGTAATTGTTAGAGCAAGATCTGGGTTTGATTCCAAATTCCGAGCCACAGCAAAAAATATTTATTTGCTAGCTAATGCCAGTTGCTTTCGTCTAGTTTTTGAAAATACCTTTCCTAAAGAGCTCCATTTGTCGCATGACTACAAAAGCTTTGCAAATATTTATATTTCCAAAAGTGTTGAGTGCGCTTTGTTTTCCATCAATTTTCAGAGTTATGAAACGAATGTGTTGCAACACAAACAATGCGTTGTCAGATCATTGGTCTAGTGGCCCTAAATGCCGTAACCTGATTGTCAATCCGTAACTGTGCATTTGTCAAAGTGAAGTACGAAGCGAAATAAAAACAAATTACGAAAAAAGAAGTAAGCAAATTAAAGCAAACCAGCGGGCACACCTTAATCCACTTCAATGGACATTCGATCTGGAGCCGACAGCAGGCATTGCAGCATAGCCGCAGCGAGCAGCGATTGCAACGATAACAATGGCATTAAAATATTATAACGGTCCGGCAATTATGCTCGTTAAAAGCAGCTTGTAATTGAATACAAGCAAATTTTGTGCCAGAAAGTGTGGGAACAAACGAAAACTTGAAGCGTCGATGACAGACCCAAGTGGTTACGAAGAGGAGTGGTGGCCAATCATAACTAGGAAAACTGATTTGGATTATGGCAGCTCATCACAGAGCTTCACAGCTTAATTTTAGAAGCACTTTGGGATTTATTATTGTTTATTACATATTAACACTTTAGTGAACCTTTGAGTCCAGCCAATTTTTCCTTGTAAAATATTCTGTTGTTTCTTATATTAAAATAAAGCTTACAAAATAATCTTATTTGATAAAGTTCTGCAGTATTTTTCCACACTTACCTCAAGCACAAAATCAAATTCTTTGGTTTCATTCCACTTCTCATCATCGCCCTCATCATCCCAACGTTGGTGGCCCTCATCAATGCCCTCATCGATGCAGTCATCATCGTTTTCTGAAAACCAGCGAAAATTTAATTTATTTGAATTCTAAAGCAGTAAAACATAACAGTATAATTCGTTGTTGTGGTTGCTATAAAAATAAAATATTTAAATATGGAGATCCAAATGCAAAATGTGTTATTCATTCGTGACAACAAAGACAAAGTCGGCTAGTAAAGCAAAGTCTGTGTATTTTGCAATGCAAACCTATTTCCCCACTTCTACCACGCTGCCTCACTGCCTGACCGCTGAGCGCTGTACGCCACTTGGCGTCGATCAAAGCGAAGTTCACAAAGCAGAGCACTAGTCACACGCGTCCTTGAAAAATCAGACCCACTCTTAATTCGTGGTCGGGCAACGGCTGATGCAGCGCCGCGAACTACAACACCAGCACAGCAAACACACGGACAGACAGGAAATGATATTCGGTTCGAAATGAGACTGAATTACAAACCGCCGATCGCCGATCGCCAACTACAGACCGCAGATCGCGAGTCGCAGATAACGGACAGATGGTGACATGACGCTTGCGGTTGGCCGCAAAACCAAAATTTACAACAGCAACATGCACATTCAAAATATAAATCGAAACATAACGCAAAAAAGTGTAACAACTGAATTAATGCACTAACAATAACAACGACGCCAAAAATAACGAACACGAAAATGAGAAAAAACGAGAGATAAAAAACCGCGTAAAAACATTGTTGTTCACCGATTCGCATTTTGCGCTGATTTCATGAAAAATAAACCAGAAAATATATAAATATATATATGAGTAAATAATTGAGGGAATGAACCGCGCGGTAATGACTGGGTCGATTCGTCACCCGCCTCTGGTGGGCAGCTGAGCACGTGTTGACAATAATTTCAATTTTATATATTTTAAGCTGGCGTTTGTTCAGCTATTTCTCAAAGTGCTGTGGGACGCATGCTAAAATCAAGATGTGAATAAGAGCTAATCTTCGAGCCTATGATTAAAGGTCTACGGACTAAATTTCATGCTGTACCTTCTGCTGTCATGAAAGCGATCAGTTCCTCCAGCTCATGTGACATTTGACACTGTTCATCCACTGTCAGGTTGTAGTCCAAGGCGGTGTACACGATCACCGCGACTTTGCGTAGGACCTGAAACAACAAAATAACTTCAATCAGTAACTTGTAACTTTAAAACTTTATATATAAACAGTTAGGCAATTAAAATCAAAAAGTGGCGTGAAAATAACTGATGTAATGAAATTTAACTAAAACTGTAATGCAGAAAATTCGAAACTTGTACTTGGCGTCTGACCGATCGCACGCGATCGCTTGTAGGCGCATCTTCAGCCATTCGCCACTCTTCGGCATTGATTGTAATTTAATTTATTTGCTATTATTTTGCGGACTCGAAGTCGTGCTGTAGCAAAGATATGCAGATGCGAGCCACCGAAGCGGCACCGAACGGCAGAGACAAGTGGTTTTGGCATCTCAAAAAAGAAGAAGACAACCCGCAATGTAGGCAACGAAATAAAAGGCTTTGCACGCTGGCGGGTAGCAGGCAGGTGTGCGAGTAACTTTCGCTTTTCATTACGGTTTGTTAATGAAATAGGCTTGAATAGGCTTTGTGCTGGGGGCTTTTGGCCTTTGTAACGGCACAGTGTGAGTGTAACTGCTTAAGCACTGACACTACATTTTCGAGTATCGAATCTTCAACCTGCGATCACAAGAGCTCGCTTCTTTCAATGCGCAGCCAAATGCATGGACTCACACATGCGCACATACACACAGTCAACGGCAGTTAACAATCAAATTTTTCGTTTAATAACTTTATATTTTCCGATTTTATGCGCACGTCTCGCTTTTGCTCGTGTCAATGGCAGCACTCGTAACGGAATTAATAGCATTGGCTGTGGCATTGTGACATCATCACAGGTGCCTCGGGCTGTGTGTTGCACGCCCCACTCAAGACGATGCTGCGCAGCCGCCCACACGGCCACAGACTGACAGGCTTGCTGACGGCGGCGGCGCGGCGGCAGCATTAGTACCTTGATACGCTGATCAAAGTCACACACTCATGCAAATATACGTACATATCCAGGCACATGCTCAACTCATCGTCTTTGTAATTTTGTTTTGATTTATCATTAATTGTTGCTGTTACTGTTGCAAATGTTTGTGGAATTTGAATTAACCACTTGTTGCCACATCACTTGGCATCGCCGCTTAATGCTGTGACCTTTGCGTTGCATTTTCTCTCAAAGCCGTGTTATTGTTTGGTATGTCTACGCTTTTGTTGTTGTTGCCATTGCGCCGGCCGTGTTGCCGCGGATTGCATTCGCAGCGTTGAACCCATTTGGCGCAATGTCAAAAGCATTCGCCGCGTTGCACCGTTATTTATGCGCGTTGTTGTTGTTGCTGCATTGGCGCTTTTCACAATATATGCATGTGCCGGCATGTACAATGCATGTATGCTTGTGTGTGTGTTTATGCAGCGGTGTGAATTTTTGAGTGCCGTTCAACTTGGCGCAACAAAGGCGAGCGCAAGCGCCTCTTTTCACTCACTTCGCCCCCCGTCGTTTGCTTTTCTGTTGTCTTTGCTATTTTTAACCTGTGTGCGAAATCGGCATTCGCTAATTTTATTTGCTCGTTTTGCAGCTGGAAAAAGTTGTTAGTTGCGCGTTTAAAATTTCAGAAATGCCGTTTTTAAAGCGCGAAACAATTAATGTGGCAACATTAAAGTTACAACATTTTTATTATTGTAAAGCACTTCACATTGTCTCCATGTCTCCACTTTCGACGGCATTGCATTGTCGTTTACCGCGATGGTAGCCGTTGTTGAGTGAATCGCGAATGTCAGCGGCGTGGGAGTTTTCCGGAGATTATGCAAAAATCGGCCAACCGAAAGTGGAGTAACTACAAAATAATGTTTGTCATCAACGAAATTTTCGAAATGACACCGCGCAGGCGCATAAGTGCTTACATAACGAGCTGTTTGCATATGCTAAGTAGGTTACTGTCAAGTGGCGAGCGTTGAGACCACAAAGCAAAGCGGCAAATAAACACGAACGATAGTAATAAAAATATGTGAGAAGATCTGGCGGTATCGAAATTTAACTGATATTCACTATAATTGCCCTAAAGAAAATTTTATTTGCTGAGTTAAGCTCAAGCGCCTGCTCTCTCTCTAAGGAGCACTCTCAGCATTGCTGCATTTTTTGCTGAATTAGGAAAATTGTGTTTTCTCCAGGTTATCATCGACTTCGGCCAATACACATACAAGTGAGGTATGTTTACGGGCAGCCGAATCATGATTTTAGACCAGTGGAGGCAAGTTAGGTGTTACTATGGGCATAGTATCTTACTCGACACTGTTAATGAAGTCGGATTAAGCTGGCAATGCGACCGAGAAAAGAAGACCCACGAGAAGCTAAGCACATAGCTTTCGTTCCCCAGGAGAGAAGATTGTCCAATGATTCTGTGATCCACAATTCCAAATGCGAAACCTACATATTCACTGACGGATCAAATATTGAAACAGGAAAAGGAGCGGGATTCTTTTGTAGTAATCTGTACACAGAAGGCAGACCTTAATTCTGCCGTTCAGACCGAAATTGTTGACCAAACAGAAGGTGCGAAGTGGACTTCTGTTCTTACCAGCAAGTCAGCAACATGATACCCGAACATTGTTTATGGGAATTCCCAGTCTTCAGCCGGATGAAGAGGAACATATTCCACGGCTCTTAATACTCCAACTTAAGAGAAATTGGGCAGGCTGGGTGGATAAGAATCAAATCTCTCGCCAGATTTGCGAAACTGATGAAAAAGGCTTAAATTTGTTACCACCAGGGAGCGCCATGGGCCTAATAATGTTCCAAATGCGGCCATCTACGATCCGGCACTAATGCGTCTCCCTTTTTAACCAATCAACCAACCATTTCACCATTTTCCTCTGTGTTTTTGGAGCATGGCCTTATATGCAAAGATGGAGTTGGCACTCTGACCTATAATAGTGTCTTCAACAGGAATCGAAACATCAACAGTGGAATAGGTGAGCAGACCTATGCTTAGGGCTCTAACTGAACGCTAAAGACTTTTGATGGGAACGAATATTATACATATTATGTCAGTGTAACAAAACATTCTTGACGGGAGGGAGGGATGTGATCTTGTTATGCACCACTTCATTAGTGTTTTTAATTACGACTCGCAGAATATCTACACAAATTAGTTGCATGGGACATTAATTGAATTTTTTGCATTTGCTGCACACTTTCTAGTCACTACAGGGCAACTGTAGATTTCACGGCTGTTAAAGATCCCATCGGCGGTTTAAGGAGTGAGCGCGTACCATTGCGACCGTTTGCAAGTCCGCCGCGGGCGCTGGCATCGTTGCAGATGGGTCTGGGAGTGTAGCAATCGCGTAAAAATCACTCTTGCCACACGCAAAGGAAGTGCGCGCTGGTTGCGCTTTCCGCTCCAGTTGGAGTGCGATGTGGCAAGTAGTTGACGACCAGGCGCAAAAACGAAAAGAAACCGCAATCACCAAACACTCGCGGCACTTAACATGAACCAATCGTAAAATGCGTTGTCCAGTTTACTGCTGTTTTTGTTGTTGCAAAAGACATTTGTGGCAAGTTCGCAGCAGTCAGCACGCCAGTGAAGTGTGTATTGCGGCAACTGCTCGTCTAACAGGGATGGCTTTGTGGAACGCTTGCCGTGTGCAACGCGAATAAAAGTGGTGCGAAACAACAACAAACTTAACCCTTCGGCGTGCTTAGTATTGCATTGCAGTTTCGCGGTTCAGCTGGCATTCGCGTTTGCATTCTTAGCTAACATTTTCCCAGCATTTCCTGACCACTGCAAAGCCTGGGAAATTGCGCGACGATCATTAAGACCCGAGGAGAGCGCAGTCACACTCACATTCGGCAATCGGACAGCAGCGGCTGCTAAGCGCTCGCGGAACGCAGCGGTTCAATGTGCTTAACCTCGGCGGTGAACTCACGCCGCACGCTTTATGTGGAAACTTTTTTATTTCAGCTTGTTTACTCCTTTCGTGACGCCGTGTGTGCGTTGGTACGCCAATGACTGGCTGAGCGAGTGAGTTTCGGCCATACAACTTGCGGCGCAGCGGTGGGTGAGGGTTTGGCATGTCGCGCAGACAATGCAAGCTACCAGTGGCTTTTCCACGAATCCATTCATATGCATAGAAGTCCTATGCAGCGCGACAACCTTATTGCAGCATAACACGCGCGGCTATTAAATTCAATGAGGTTGGCTGTTGTCGCTGCTGGATGACTAATGTTGTGTAGAAAGCAACAAAAAGGTCTTTCGATTAATATTCTTCTAATATGAGATTAAAAGTTTTACAACTCTTTTTCAAGAGGTCGCTTCTCCAAATACGTACTTGCAATATAAATATTATCTGTATAAGACCACTTCCGTCTTTATTGAAAGCAAAATTACACATAAACCACAAATATTATTCCAAAAGTAACTAGATTTGCGTTTTGTGAATTTAATCATTTCGATTTGGCAAGTTTTGGGTAATTTTATTTTTACTTGCGGTAGTTTCTCATAATTTTAGCCATGCGACTGCGCTTCAGCTATTGCTTGCAAACAACTTGCGGAATATCGCAGCAAAAGGCAGGAGTATTTCGAAAAAATTCGGTTATCTACGATCAGCTTATGACATTTGCCAACACCTAGCCTTATCAGCATCGGAAAGAGAAATTCGCCGCCACCATAAATTGTGTGAATCAGCAGCGCGTCGCACAGCAGCCAACTCAACCACTCAACCTAGTTCACATTGGATGGATGCGCACGAACAGGCGGGTGCGGGCTGGCATAAGCGTACACTTACACACAGGTGCAGAATTCCATAAATATGTGTGTAAACTGTCACCGAAATAAAATGTGGCATGCAATATGATAAATGTGTCATAGACTGCTAAGCACAAGCAGTAAGTATGTATGTGTGTATGTAAATGCCGATACGTTGTGAAGCGTCGCGAATGATTATGCATAGCTCGCGGCTGATAAACACGACATAGGCAATTGCGCATGCGCGCACTCTTTCAAAGGCATTTCGCAACGTTTTTTGTGCGCGCGTTGTTCTGAGCGCCACAAGTGAATGACAAGATAATAAAATATGGAAATCATGATAAAATAAACGATTTTGGACAACTTCACTTTCGCCAACTGAAATTCGTTTGGATTAGCATGGAGCCTGTGGGCCTGGGAAGACACCGTAAAAAACCAGCATCACCGAAATGACACATTATTTATGCCTGCGGCCTGCCTTTGTGTTATGTGCACCTGAAAATTTGAATAGCTGACTGCTTCTACAGATAGACACTCGCCAATGTACATATGTATGTATGCAGCGCAGTAAATATTTGCAAACAAACGCGCAGCTGAGCCCACGAGCAACTTGAGTGTGCAACACGACGGCAACGTTGCTGAAGTTGGCATAATCGCAAGTGACAACATTTGCAGCGCTGCCGCCGATTTGGGTCAAACATGAGCTTGCGCATGCGCGCGCTCCTACACACATAGAGTGCATAGAAACATACCTGATGTGAGTTTGATGACTAAAAGCATAAATGCACCAGCAGGCGCGCAACCATAGGTAGCCACCCTATTGGAAAAAAACCGTAAAGCAGTTGAATTTTTTCACGAATTGTATCAATTCTCTAAGTGTAAGAAGAACCCGTCTTACACACATTAGAATTATTCCTCATGCATTAGCTTTATCGAACGACTTTTCTTCGCAAAAGTTTCGTTTTTCGGGTAAAACAAATTCAGTTTTGTGATCTCTGGGCACAAACGAAAAGTTTTGGGTGCCGATTTCCTACAGCGCCTTACAGTTAGACAAGCGCAAGCGCAATATGCCTCATTTACATGCATAAAAAGCGCTAAGCATGCATAGGCTTATGCGCAAAGACAATAGAGGAGAGTCTGCGAAGATTGCCGAAAAACCCGAAATGATGACATTAGAGGCATGACAAAGCGCTTATGCTTTATGCTGCCTAAACACACACGCCGCGCGCAACGCGCAGAATCATAATAATACTGTTTTGAGACAGCAAAAAGTGCACAAGTGAAGAAACAAAAACACGCCCGCAATACCAACAACAAGCAAGTAGCTGAGGCAAAATGAAAAATTCATGAAATCGTTAAGAAAATCTGAAAAGCGCTGTTACATTTACATGCAACATGCTTTGTTGCCGCCATCGCCGTCACAGCGATTCCAAATATTTTGTGCGCATGTTGCATGTAGCGGCTCCTCCACGCCATTGTTGCACTCTTGCAAACAACATAGCGAGATGCCAATTGTTGTGGTAGCTGCTCGCCGCCGTTGCCACTGCGCATGCGCAAAGTAAGCGTTCACCGCCAGACAGCGAACACACCAGCAAATAACAGTCTGAAAATTTAGCGTTTCTGGCAGTTTCCCAAGAGATTTGAATCGTTGCTCGGCTGTGCTCTGTGCCCGGCTGCATAACGAGTCCCGCGCTCACTGCTACCCCAAAAACAACAAGGTAACTGACAATATTGGCGCTGCTGGTGTCGCCTAGAGCTGGCTGCATATGCATACGCACGCACGCAGGCTCCCAACAAGCGTTGAAAGGCGATTTATCCAACCTTTGAGCAGTTTGCAGTGGCCCAGTTGATATTCAGCGCAAACGTTCATTCCATCTACAATCTTCGTAGAACCACATTTGTTTCTTAGTCTTTTAAAATTGAGAAACATTGTTATCATCAACAAGTGTCGAACTTTGTTTATGACGTGGCAGTCTCAAGAAGTGCACGAGTTCCCAAGTTTTACTGGAAACTGTATCGAGTTTAATGTTTATTGGGTTGGCGCTGGCCACGACAAGGTTTCTTGCAACGAGTTGTTATTCTCTATTTCGCTACTACTTAACTATGCGCAGCATTTTTTCTACGAATCTACTTATTGCGAAATGCAGAGGGAGAATAATACATGACAATTCCAATGCAAAGTGCAAGTCGCTTGTTTGAACACACTACACATTAAAATGTTGGACCCTTAGTAATACAAGCAGGATCACATCGAACACTAAATTTACAAAACTGAAAATTCTTCCCAACTCAGTTTTATTTTTGTCGTGATTTGTCGTCAAAATCCATCTGCTTGTACTAATAAAACCTCACTCAACTGATGGTTTATCTGCCAGTCGCCTAAGCCTACACCTTTTCTGATCCAGAACAATCTTGTGACGATTTTCGATTAAAGTTTTTACTCCGGGTTATGTTGCATTGACATTTCGATATTTTAAAGTTGATTTTGGCCCAAACAGGCTTTTATTTATTTTTAAATTTTTCTTTTTCTGAGAAGTCACTCAAATATGATTTGCTAAGAATTCATACTAAAAGCCCTCAATGAAAGCTTAGTGAAAGTTGTCCAGATAAGAAAGACGACATTAGACATCCTCAAGCCTTTCGAACAAATGACTTTGTTAATAACGCCAGATATCTTCAAGTTTCTTAAACAGATATATGAAAGAAGCTACAAAGAGTAACCAAAAAAAAAGAAATTAGAAAACGAATTTCATTATATTATCGATATGGTGAATATGATTTGCAACGAGGCACCGCTTTACGTCTAACTTGAAGCGCGACACATCCACGAGTCATGACAACAAAAAAATAACAAAAACTGGGACATCGTTGGATGAAGTTAATGGGTTACTTAGTGTTGCATTGCACAGCGGAAATTTTGATTGTGAAAGTAAACATGAAAATCAATTATTTATTATTTCCACTTAAGAAGCTGTTTATAAGCGAGTGAAGAGTAAAGAGAAGCGTTTAACGAGTTGGAAACCTTGGAAATATTAAACGTGATGCGAGCAAATCGTCAAGTTACCAACAATAGACCTTGAAAGTCGTTTGTTGAACAAACAATTAGTATCGAACTGTGGCACCGATGATTTTGCAACATTTTCGAGTGTTCCTAATATATTACAAAAACAAAAATATCGTTTTTTTTTGTAATGCACAAGGAGCGCTTAGAAATTAGAAAGGCAGCTCACTTGTGCATTGGAAACGGCCATAGTACCGTTAGATTGGGCATAAACTGAGAATTAATAACAACAAATTAAGAATTTGAGGCTTTGCCACTTGATCAGCAAGAACAAATCGGCTTTGGGCCAACACAATGCAACATTACAATGCAAAATAGCGAAATCGGTGGGAAGAAAGAAACGCTCGGTATTGTGCCCCGAACGGCTGGTTTTCGGCAGCGTGTGACTTCAAAGTTGAACTCAGGCAAGGAAAATATGAACAATAATAAAAGCAACAACGCTGGGACAGTATGTGGCAGTTGCGATGGCTGCTGTGCTGCTGGGCTGCCACACAAAAGATGATATCGCAGAATCTTAATTGGGTAATTGGCTCAAGTACCGTAGTAGACGCTAGCAATAAGAAGAAATGAGAAAAACTGACTTGACGGCGGCTGAAGAAAGAAAGGTAAAGTCAAGAACATTTCAGCAGAACACGCCAAATGGACGAACGGTGCTTATTGTTGTGGCAGCTATCGCGACTGCACAATCATAAGAAGGAAGAGAAATGAAACTTGTTTGCTGCAGTGCAGACAAACGAAAGGCAAATAGACAACAACAACGAGTCGCACAATCGCAAAAGTTCGTAGAATAAATGCAAGTTCAACAAAAACAACAAAAAAAATAAACAGTCACAAAAGGCCGCCAAACAACAAGAAAATAAAAAGCACACCATAATTTTGGTGCACTATTACAACAATACAGTAACACTCAGACAGCCGCGTATGCGCATGCGCAGCGCACAATGAATGTGGGAAAGGAGCTGCAACCGTTACAATAAGGGCAATTGAGCCATTCAGGGAGCCGTGAAAGCATTAATGGCGGCGCGCAACATTCATTCATTTATTCACTCGAAACATGCAACATGTGGCAAGTGGCTGAGCGAGTTTGCACTTAAATAAAGACAATCGAAATAGGTTCGGAAAAAGTATCTATATTCAAAGCCTCGCACCATGTAGTAGAACAGGCGCTGCGCGTTGCAAGTATTGAGGCATCAGCAGCCAACACAAATGGCGGCGACCAGTTTCTAGAACGTGTGTATTCTAATGTTTGCCATACAACCGTTTTGTTTCGGTGAATGTGCCAACAGTCTGCTGCCAGGCGATTGCATAGCAAAACCGTTCCAAGCTGCAACTTGGCACACAGGTTGCTTATGCACAATCTTTGACGTATTTGTGAGAAGCATCCTGCTCATAAAGTTTTGACTGAGTACGAGCGGGTTCGTGGACTCTTAGAGTAGATGATAGACGACATGGTCTGCGGTTCGTCGTTTTGCAATATTACTCTCAACACTTTAATTGCATTTATTTCATATTTTTAGCTTTTCATGTTTTTTTACAGTGAGAACGATAGAAGGCGGAGCGAGAGCTTTCATGCAATCCAGGTGAAAGATTGTCGGCTTAAACGGGTAACGCGCTATTAAATTGTTAGTTTTCGTTGTTGTTGGCAAGTATTTGCATTTAGCAGCGGCGGGCGCACCAGTACCACACTTACACAGTCAATCCGTCGATTATAGCGAAACCTGCTAACTAAGCCAAGTCCATCGGCGATTGTTGCCGGCTAGTCGTGGCGACTGGCTCCACTGCGCCTAGCCTATTTTTCCTTCATTCTTGCCACTCGTTCGTTTTGCGTTCGCTTTGTAGATCTCTTGCAGCGATTCCAACGGGAACCGTTGTTTTGACCGTTGCGCGCATGCGCCAACTCCCCACCGCATGCAACAGCGCTTGCTTTTTAATCGATGGGAATGTGTGTGTGTGTGTGTAGTGCAGTGAATGGCATCGAAATCAATTCGAAAATGATGCCGTAATTGCTGTTTTTATGGTTTGCGCTTAAAACGTTGTTGTTGTTGTTGTTGGCTCTACTGCTGCTAATGCGCGGCGAAGTGTGCGCGTTGCTGCTTCAATAAAAGTGCTGTTTTTCAGCGCAGTTCCAGTCACGATTCTGGCATCTGCCACACAAACGGTGTGTGTGTGTGTGTGTTTGCACCAATATGTATCTAAGTTCATACTAAATATGTAAATGCCTGCCACACACCCTCGTTGTGGCACATTCTATTTGCGCGTACTCTTTGTTTGCGCATTTATTAGCTGCGCAGCTTTTCAACCGAAGTCAATAGAAATCTGAATTGATCCGATGATGCTTCTACGGCTCGGCAGTTGGCAAGTCAGCGCTTCGAGTTGACGTGTTGCATGAGTTGCTGCCTATGGTGAAACTACTGACATCTACACATATGTACATCGCAGTGTGCAACATTGTACAGTTAGTTGCTCATCAACTTATGAGTTCGCACGCATGGGTGTGTATGCATGTAGGGGCACGGTATGTGTGTGGCTTGTCGCGTGTCGCTAGACGAGTGCGAGTCTTCAAGTCTCGCCCGGTGGCACCGACTTTTTACAAGCCCGGCTGCATGATCAGCGCCACGATACTAGGAGGCCGTCATACATATGTTTGTATATGTAGAAACATCAGCTTTGCCACCGCTTTGTGTTTGTATGTTTGTGGACAACACAGATCTGGCTACTTGGTGAAAGAACTTGTCTCGGCGTGCCACAGTTTTTCACCTGACTTTGTTTGCGCAAATGCAAGCGACAGGCTTCACAGCCGCTTCCCGGTCCGTGCTGCCTGCCGCGGCTTGCATGGCGGTCTTGGCTCTACTTGGCATGCTTCGGTTGGCCACCTCGCGCTGCTCGGCCGGCTTGGTGTTGCACCGACTTGTCTTAATCGATTTATTTATGTCTATATTACCAAGAACTGTGTCTCTGCAGCAAAACTCATTTCTATTCGGCGTGAGTGTGTGCGTGAGCTTTCGTTAGCGACACTTTTTCCTAGCGAGTTTGCGTTACTGGCGACTATTTTGCCTTTTTCAATTAAAAAGCGCCTTATGGCATGTCTTTCTTTATGGTGGCTGTGGCTTCTTTAGATCAGCCAATATGAGCACTCTTTAGTGTTACAACTGCTGCCATATCTCGTTAGAGTGTGGCAAAAGGCCAAGGCGGTGCGACAAGTACCGTTGCTAATCCATTTCACTACGGCGTTGTTGCCGAGTTTGAGTGCAAACAGGTTTTGCCAATTGATAAGCGAGTTCTCCAAGCTAATGCGCACACCTAGAAATATATGTATATATACACACAAACATATACATATAAAAAATAGTCTCAACTTCTCTTCCTCATTTCGAATCAATTTCTGCACAAGCGATAAGCGGTAAACAGGCTTATTCGGTCATTATGCCAAACCCAAGAAAGCTTTCTGGTTAAGCGCGGTGTGCCTCTCACCAGGAGACAACCGAAAATGATGTCGATTTTGGCGTTTCAAAATTGTGTGCCATTTTCAGATAGGTTGGGCCTATGGATAGGTTAACGACTGCCCAATAAATATTTGGAAATACTTGAAATTATTTTGTTTCTATTTTGTGGGTTTTGATGTGTGTCTTCTCTTCTATTTGCTATTCAAAAGGTAAAGAATCGAAACGAAATGCAAATATTTGCTGAAAACGCAAGGTAAGGCGTGAGAACCTGAACTGACAGCCCCCAGCGGGTTCGAAGCGCTTAATCAGCGCCTGTCTTTCTCGCTACTTTACTTGTAGAGCTGTCAATCCAATCAAGTCAATAGACGAGGAGGTGATCGATTGGACATACAGCAGAACGAGTACCTGCAACAACAATGAACGCTAACGCTTATGAAACCTGAAGCTATGTATATGTATTTTGAACATATATTGGCTGTTTCTGTGTATAGGTAATGACTTAGCTTCTTCTTTTCTATTGCACTCAATCATTTTAGGATAATATTTACAATAGCAACACCATCTCAAAGCGAAGTTCACATTGACGTATTGTCGAAATTTCAGCTTCTTTTCTTTTTTCTTCTCTCCTTGCTTTTATGTGCTTAGTTCTTTGTTCTTGCCACAATGCGGAGGCATTTCGGTTGCATGCTTGAGCTGCAGAGCGAGAAAAGCTTTGCGCTTGCGCGACTTTGCTTCAGTCAACCAACAACAGCACCGTCGTTGCTTCGAGCTGGATCGATTGCTTCGTCCATCAGTCAGCCGTTTGAATTACAGCAAACTGCATTTAGCACCAGAGAGAGCTGTTCTACAGCAAAAGTGCTTGAATCGGCGCTCGATGACAGTCCAGACAAACAATTTGGCGTTTGAGGAATTGATTGCTGCTTGACTGATGGGCGATAGTTGGCGATCACAATGCGCGTTTATTACCAATTTTGGTCTAAAAAAATATGTTACTTTGAAAATCTTTGAAGAATTGCTGAAATGAAAGATACTTAAACCAAACGTTTCTAGGTAGATCCAATTTTTGGCGCTGCAGATTTATTTATTTCATAATGATTTGGTCGTCGCTTGCTGTTATTGGTCTGTATTTCGCGCTTTCATTTGTCATTTGGCTGACGAACGCTTCCGTTCATTCTGACAGGCAGTTCCACTTGGATGGAATGCAGTCATTTGATGTCATTAATGACACTACTTTTTGCTTACGTTAACATTTTTTCACAGCTGAGTGCTCACATTAGGTACTTCAGGCGGCCGAGTCAATAAACTTGCGTACCATTGAAGGGTTCCTTTGGGGATATGGCGAAATAGTGACTGCAGCAGCTTATATACAGTGGGTGATATATTTGTACTATACTTTTATTTGTGGTCTCTCTCATATACACGGAAAAGTATTATTTACTCTTAATCAAAAACTGAAAGCTGCCAGTATATGGCAAATAAGTAAAGTGAAACCCTGAAAAACTTCTGATCTTCCAAATATTGTCAAAGCTTTTGTCAACACGATTGTAATTTAAGAAAAATAAACTCTCTGCTCATGGGCATTAAGTGCTCTTAATTAAATATTACATGAACACATTCCATACATAAAAATTCAAGAAATAATCGTAAGATCTTATCACTCCGAAGTTGTGTTTGCTCAAATAATGTTTGTTTGGCCCAGATTTGTTATTTGTTGAGTTTATTTAAGAGTTGTAACTTCAGCAAATATGTAAATTAATAAGAGAAGTCTAATCTAAATATTGCATTAGAAGAACCACCTGACAAATATTAAGAAGGTATGCGGACGTATGGTGTTTTAATTTTTTTTGGAAATATTCTCATTACCACAATACACCAAGCACATTTACAGAAAGCTTACGTAAGTACCCTTGGAGACTGTATATAGAAACTAAGTATAATTGTTTGAATAGAAAAAATAGTGAAACTACTATTTAAAAAATGTCCCAAATTCCAATCGTCTTCCACCATGTGAAGCATTTTGATTCAGTATTATGGAAATGTATTCAAAATGTGGCAACTTTAAATGTATTTGCGTTACTGAAATTATGGCGATTAAGTGCACATCGCTCATTATTTACATACAGACGCTTCAAACAGCGCAAACGTAACCGAATCCACAATTATCAAATGGTAAATGCTGTCCATTAAGAAAACAAAAATACCAACAACGCATGTGAGCGCACATACAAACGTGGCTAAGTGAAATAGCAAAACTTGTAACTGAATTTATTGAAGCTGGCAAATTGTCTTGTCTGTCTGTCGGTTCGGTAGTCTGTTCGTTCGTTGGCTTGTTGGCTTTAACCGAATCGCTGAACTACATTTCGAAGCAAATCTGCCATGACCCATTTACCGTTAAGTAGTGCTGAGCATGTGCAGCTGAAAGTATACTCGTATTCATGTGTCCACAGATCCACATGCAAAAACACTTAAAAGCGCATTAGGAAAACTGAAAAATCGCGCATTTGAAATAAAAAGCGAAAAAGTCAGCATCGATGGCATGAAAAGTAAAGAACTAGTTATTAATACTAAAAGAAAAATCGCAACAATGTGCCCTTCTAGATGTTGCATTGTTGTTGTGGTTGTATTGTCGCAAACGGTGGTCAACAAGCGATGGACTGCAGTTGATACAATTGTTGTAATCCACTATAGGAATAATAGCGACATAAAGGGTGTTCACATAGTGGTTTTCGTAACGTCGTGTTATAGCAAATTAGAACCCCTGAAAACGCGCATAAGTGAGTAAGGAGAGAAGAAAATGGGCTTACAGTTTAATTGAAGCTTTGGACTCTTTTGTAATTCATTCTGTCGCTAATAATGATAAACGATTTTTGACAGCAAAAAATGAAGATTTTATCTTAAAAGCGCTTTTGGTTTCAAAGGAAGAAACTATAAAAAATAGATTGATTATGCCAACAGGCTAATTCAGAGCTGTAACTTGGCACCATTATACTCTGTGTTGATGCCGCCCTAAAGAACCGCAGCAATGCGAGTCATTAACGAACAATTGACCCTTTACGACGAGAACGAAAAAAGCCGTTCCTGAGGTTAAGCTATAATCAATCACGCAACTCTTAGGAAGAACGAGATTAACGCGATATCCAGATGTTGTTTGAAATGCTGTTTCTTTCGGATTATCCAATAATAAATAAGAGAAAACTTATTTGAAAACTTTTTCGTAGATCACCCTACATATCTAAATTTTTTTAATGAGCTGTGTGCCATATTTACATAAATAATAAAAACAACGACAACATTGATTTCATTCGAACTGCTTTACAAAGTTGTTTCTGAGCTCTTCTTGGCAATTTGAAGTGTGCGGTTTGTTGTTGTTTGCAATTCGAAGCTAAGAACTTTTTTCATTTACTGTTCGAAATATCAAAACAACACTGTTGTCACAAAGAAGTGGCAGAAAAGCCACAGGGGTGAAGTGAAGTGCTCTAAATTTTGGTGTGTCTGTATATTCCTGAAAATATATACCATATTTATGCTAGGTACATATCTACATTTGCTATGTCTATAGTCGCGGAATACCAAGCTGCTTATGTTTGCATATCTAATGGATATCTTAAATATTTTCTTCTTTACTGGCGTAGACACCGCTTACGCGATTATAGCCGAGTCAACAACAAGAGTCATGTGTAGAAGTTCACGCAAGTGAGGAAAGTTCTCTGATCGCCATTCACTTGGGAGTGGCCAGAAACGATTCTTTTACATATGACTCAAGCAGCTCACGACTTCCGGTCTTTGACCAAGTATCCTCTGGGTAGCCTAAGAACATCCGTTTGAAGGCGAGCTAAAGTGAGAAGGCGAAATATCCCTTACTTAGGGTTGTGCACTGGGTTTGGGACCCGCCACGTAAAAAAACACCCCCAATGAAAAAGCTTAAATATTTTAGAACAAATAAAATTATACCAAAAATGTTGTGCTTGAGTCGAAGTATTTCCACAATATCTAGAAAAAGTTTTTTGTAATCATTTGTTTTAAAATTTCGTTAACTCAAAAGGTAATTAAATTCTTCACATTTTCTATAAAACGCTCTTTATGAAATATGAACTTTATTTTTCGTGAAAAATTTCAGTAATTTGCTTTACTTTGAGACTCACTTTCGCGCTGTCACTTTGTTGCAAACAAGAACACAATTGCACCCAACCCTTTCCTAAGACTCCATAAGAATTGAAAAGTGAGCGTGTGTGTGTGAGTATGTGACTGCATGTGTGTAACTAATGTGTTGTTTGCATAGTAGAAAGCTTTGTGCTTAGGATCATATTTTCTACTTGAAGTTGTTGCTGTTGTTGTTGATTTGGTCTTTGACACCTTCTCCGCTTTCATTAAGCGCTTGAACTTTAGCACCTCAATGGAATTGTTTCTCAGTTTTTTCTAACTTTTTCCGTCGCTTTCGGCCCGACTGCCATTCATTAAGTGTTGAATACTTTGCACCTCGATAAATTTGAATATGTGTGCGTGCGTGTGTGTCCACAGCGAGTCTCAAATTACTTCAACATATGCATATGTGCACAATAACTTGAGTGGGGCCCTTGTTGTTGCTATTGTTGTGGTAAATGAGCAAGACAAATTCTTGATATTCTTTATGGCTCTTTTCCAAACGCCCTTTTGTTATTTGTTGTTCTTTATTCGCCGTTTATTAACACTTTTTCTTTGCCCCCTTCACTTGCGGGTGGCTAGCGGTACTCGGCCATCCAACACTTTCACACATTCCTCTTAATTTCCGCGCCATCATTCACAAAGTGGATGCCACAAAGTAATTTCAATTTGTTTGTTGTCGTTGTTAGTGCCTTTCAGTGGCGACTCGTAGGTGCTGCCAACCGAAGAGATATTAATTTACATATATATATGCGTGTATGTATATGTGAGCGCACTTGTGTTCGGATATTTTTCGTTTTGACTTTCACAGTAATGCATTTTTAAGAGCGAGCAAAAAATCACAAGTATGTAGTTATAATATAATGAAGCAGCAGCAACAATAACAAAGCAATGTAAATAAAGCGTAAATGAAGACACGAAGCATGAATTTCACATTCACGGCAATGGCTTCCTTTCTACGACCTTTGCCAGCCCGGTTGGTCCCCTTGTTATTCTCCGCTGGAATTATGGATTTTTTCGCTTTGCCATTTTGCTTTGCTTTTATTTTTTTGTTCGCTTAAGCTGCAGAAATGAGGTTCATTAAACAATACTTATGGGAAAATCATAAAAAATTAATGGTGAACAACATTAAATTATGCATAAAATTGCATATGTAGTCACATGTGTGCCCAAAGGCCTCGTACCTGTGTCTTCAACATTGTTGGTGTTCCATTAATATTCATATTTATGCTAAGCTACATTAGTACGTATGTGTGTGTGCATGACAGAGTTATATGTGTGAAAAGAACGGTTAACTGGGAAAATGTGTCGGTGAGAACCTTTCTAGGACAATGCTTGGCGAAGTTCACAAGCGAAAAGAGCAACAATTTATGCCTTCGAAGGTTCTTGGGGAAAAATTCTTCGACCAAAACAATTGGCCATAAATAAGAACACGATGAATTGGATAATTGACTAGAAGAGAGATAATAACTGCGCATGTAGGTGCTCCCCTTTAAGAGTAATTTATTATATTAATTGGCATAATTTTTATAATTTTCTTTCGAGTTTTGTGCTTTGAGCAAGTGTTTTTTAGGAAATTCTGCTTTTAATTAATTTAAATAAGTCCAACTAGCTGAACCGGCTAACTTTGTACCGTCTCATAAACAAATTACGCATTTTTCAAAACTTTGGGATCAAAATGAAAAAAGCTCCAGTTTGGTCAAATATTCTTATGAAAGACATCTATCCAGATCCATACAATATTTTCATACACTTCTTCGCAAAAAGTGATTTTTTAGAGGTTAGGTTTTGCTTTAACACGCAATTTTAAGAAAAATATAGAGAAAGAGAGATACACAAGTCAATACTCACGGTTCATTGCTCCGACTCCGCTATCTTTTAACTACCGTTACTTCAGCAATTGCCGTGGAAAAGCGTAATAAATTTACGGTTCATTATTTCAAGGTTATGATGAAATTGGAAATGCTTCAACAGGAAGTTGTTTCGAAGAGCACAATTATCGACGCGAATAACAGAAATATAAAGGCGTGCTAGGGTTAGTATAATTATTAGGGCAAGGCCGCTGCGCCCTTTGGGCTCAATCAATTTCCATAAAGGAAAAATGTTAATGACTTTATTTACAATATTTTTACAGACCATTAAACAACTGTAATTGTAAAATTAAAGATTTTTATATTTGGCAAGTTCAAGCCATGCAATTAAAGTAAATTATCTTGAACTGAAATTAGCTTTACAGTTATGCGCTGTGAACGTTGCGCTTGGTAGGCATTCCACAGCTGGCAAACTCAAATAATAGAATTATTTTTTTTTGCTAAGTCGCAATAGAGCAAACTGGATTGACAACTTTCCGACTGCTGGCAAAAAATGTCGGAAGCTACGATCACTACGATCGATATGGAGCCTGCGGTAATCTTGTGGTGATATCTCAATAATGTTTTTGAGAACCATTGACTGTGAAATGTGAAATGAAGAAGTATTTCGACTATCGCGCTGATTTTATCATTTCTTAAGAACGTTTTGAGTTCATTGCAACATTAGGATGTGTGTTTGTTTATAGCTTGTTGTTGTATTCTAAATAGAATGCAACCCTCGGCGAGTAATTTTTGTCGTAATCCTGAATCCATATGCTTCATATAAAACTTTTGTTTATACATACATATGTAGAATGGGTCTGCCCTAATGCATGTAGTTTATCACAAGTATGACTGTACGAAAAATTGTGATTCTTATGAATACAT
>NW_026038358.1:0-25000 GCF_023373825.1 Bactrocera dorsalis
ATTTAAAATTGATGAAATTGTGAATTTCGCAACGTTTTTCTGACTCTTAAATCACATTTCCCGTATACACAATTGCTGTGAGTCAAAAATACATATACATACATACACATGTAATCATGTTCAAGTGAGTGTGCCCGATGAATGCGCAAACCAAGCAGCTATGTATATGCTATTTTGTTACGTGCAGTTTTAAACGTCACGAAAACAAAAACACCGCCAGCATACACACTTAGTTATGTACAACATACCCGGCTTAATTTCTCACAATCAACATGTGGTCTAAGAGAACCTTTGCTCTCTTCAACTTTCTCCATTTTTATACAAATCTCTTGTTGACATTGAATTCATTCACAAAAGTTGTGTTCATCACATACATATCTAAATATATGTACACACATCCAAACATATATACACGTATATGTGTGCCTTCTAGAGTAATCAACATAAAAGCATCCAGTTATGTACATATGTACCTTCTAAAGTATAGTTATATAATTTTTGTAGTGTTTTTTTCTTGAGCTTTGTGTTAAACTCTTAGTATTTTGAGGATGGCCTTTGAATGATGCACAGACACCTATTGCACCGAAAAAAACTAGATCTTCATTACAAAACATCCACTTTCAGAATTTTTAACATACATAATTGGTATACAATGGGACAACATATAATTCCCAAAAAATGGACAACACATAAAATAGTACATTGACTTCAAATATAAAAAACTCTTCCAACAAAAATCTATACAAATTAATTTATAACGAATTGAAATCAATAATAGAACGATCAAAATAAATTTGGAGCACATAAATACATACATATACAGCTATGGACAGAGAAATAGCGCATCTTTAGTATGCATTATATTAATTGTTATCCCATAAAAAATTAAGAGATAGTCGTACATATTCTTATGCCATTTTTGTGCTGTTATTCTCTGTTTTTACAACTCCACTAAAAAATTCCGTTATCCCTTGTGTTTATTTGTTTTTGTTTTATTTTACTCAATCTGCATACTATTCCGTTGGACACCAAAATAGCGCACTTTTGTTTTCACCGTCAACTAAGACAGTTACTGTTTAGTGCTTTCAATAAATTCTTTTTAATTGCATTTAAAAATATAATTTCTTTCGTTAAAATCGTTATTGTGGAAGAAAATGGGTAGAGGACCTCACTGCTCACTTGAAAAAAAAAAATTATTTGGGACCTTTATCGAAAAGGAAAAAAACAAACCAAAATTGCAGAAATTCTAGATTGTTCTAGAAAGACGGTGTATAACGTCATCAAATGTATTAGTGCAGACCCAAATATGCTAATTAGGAAGAAAATGCGAAAGATGCCCCCACGAAAAACAACAGCCCATGCGGACAAAGTAATCGTCAAAAAGAGTAAGCTTGATCCTTTCAAGTCCTCTCGAACAATCGCGGCGGAAATAAATGAAGAATTTGGCTTGAATGTATCAAGCAGGCTTATAAGAAGACGACTTAATGAAATTGATTTATATGGGCGCGTCAGCAGAAAAAAACCACTACTGTCGCAGAAAAATATTAAAGCACGATTGTCATTTGCAAATGCCCATACATGCAAAGGTGTAGATTTCTGGAAAAGAATCTTGTTTTCTGATGAGACAAAAATTAATTTGATTGGACCTGATGGGAAGACATTTGTTCATCGAGAAAAAAACCAAGCATACAATCCCCGGTACACTACAAAGACGGTAAAACACGGTGGAGGTAACTTGAAAGTTTGGGGATCGTTTTCTTGGCGTGGAGTCGGACCATTAGTAAGAATAACCGGTAATATGGATAAGTTTTCTTATCTGGAAATACTAAGGAATACAATGGAGCCATATGCCTTTGAGTTCATGCCGCTAAACTGGATATTTATGCAGGATAACGACCCAAAACATACAGCCAAAGTGGTGAAAGATTGGTTTTTCAAAGAAAAAATTGCAGTTCTTGATTGGCCGGCACAAAGCCCTGACCTTAATCCCATAGAAAATTTATGGAACGATGTTAAGGCTAAAGTTGGGCAAAAAAAATTTAAGAACTGCAATGAATTTTGGGAAGGAATACAAGAAGCGTGGAACTCTATTCCTTTGGAGAAATGCCAAAGGTTGGTAGAAAGTTTGCCTCGTAGGTGTGATGCAGTTTTTAAAAGTAAAGGCTATTCTACAAAGTACTAGGCAGGTAAATAATTGTACAAACTAAGTTAACTCATTTTTAAATACGACGTTCTTTTTTGTTGCAGATCAAGAAAAGTGTGCTATTTGGGTGTCCCGATCAAAATGAGACAACTCAATATTTTATGGACTGAATACTTTTGTTTGCACTGAATTGTGATTTTTTTTATGTTTTCTTGTTAATATTAAAATGAAACAAAAAACCCATGCAAAAATTACGTTTTCACTATGCTTACACATAAAAATATTAGCTTTTTATATCATTCTTGGAAAGTGCGCTATTTCTCTGTCCATAGCTGTATACGTGATCGTTTTATGACGATAGAACTGAATTCTTCAATGTGACCCCTTAAACCAACCAATAAATTCGTCGCATAAAATGAGACATTGAAGCAACATCCACATGCTTCGAGTGTGCCACACAAGCGTCCAAAAAAGTACTGAGTTTATTTCAATTAGGTTCACGCCTTAATACAATATAACTATTATTTAATTCAGCCATTCACAAATGTCACCACCGAAAAATATAAGGCACGCGTCCAAACATACGTACGTTACTTACATATATATACACAAATGATACGTAAAGAGATCGGCTGTGTCTTAGTTAGTTCTACTAGTACTTTCATCAAAGCTATTCATTAAAAAAATTCTGCATACTTAGTCTTTTATTGGAAATTAATTTCCAAAATCTCCACTTACATACCTACATATACATATGTATGTATATTTTCTCGGTAGGTTTCAATAAAATAATAAAATGATAACGGATTAGATGAAACGTAAATTTACATTTGTGAAAAGAATTATAATTTAATCGGACGAAATGGTCAAATAACGATATTTACTATATCTGCTTCTTTGATTTGGAATATGAGATCTATGCACATCTAACTAATGCATATTTCTGAAAAAAACAAATAAAAAATAATTTCGCAATTTATGTGAATTTGAAAATTTAAAAATCCCCGGTACGGTATGAACCGACATAAATACAAAGACAATATATCAAATACATACACATATGCAAATGTTATCAATTGACCACTTGTTGCTCTCCTACGCTTAAACCTTGAGCGAGTTAAAAAAATGAAATCTTGCAATATCCTTAACAAAGGGTAACTTCAGTAATTATCTTATATACAAATAAATATGTATATATAAGTATACCCATGTACATGACTGATTTTTCACATATACATACTTACGCATCTCGCAGCTATAAGCGTATTTCTTCCATGAAAGCCATCATCATAAAACACCTTTGATTGAAAAAACCATTCATTTTTGCAACTGAGTTACCAAGTACTATTATATACTATGTAATTTCCTGTAAAATATCGCTTTCGTCGTCGAGTGCACGTGTGATTTTACCAACCTTTATAGGTATCCATACATTTAAAGAAATTACTGGCGTATTTTGTCAATTTACTAAACCAAATTTAACACGTGGGTGCAAAATTATAAAATATCTGATAGTAATTGATTTTAAGATTATTTGGTTTGTCCACGGCGGTCAAGCATATTGAAAGCGAGAAGCAAATAAATATACAAATATACATAATATGTATATAGATGTATTGGTTCCAAATATAAAAGTATCACATATAATTCGACTTTGGAAACATAGTCGAAATTATGCGCTACTCTAATTTTGAAGAGCGCTAACCGTAACTTAGCGTATGTATGAATACGCGCTCAAGCTTGAAACCCTTTTTTACCCTCGCATTGGAGAAAATTTTAAAAGTATTGAAGTACATATGGATACGCACATAGATACATCCACATGCAAATATTAAACCATATAAACATACATACATTTGTATATCTGCGGGCGTATACCAGCAGATGTTGCACACCATAATATTTTTCTGACGCCAAACTGTCAGATACCGAATATCCAAAAACGTATTGAACCACCACAATTTAGAAGAAATATTTTTTTATTTATACATATGTATATATGTATATTGGCTGAATAGAAAGCGCGGGTGCCAGTGAAGTATATATGGAACTCGTGCAAGACAATAGAGAATCGTCAATGCTGCCGACCGGTTGCTGTCTGGATACACTCGTACATTTACCAAACAAAAACTTGGCCGCACCTCAGAGAGTCTACTCAGTTAGTGTAAAGCAGTCGCGCGGGTATATTCTTGCTGCTTCTAACAGTTCAGGAGCGCTAACAAAAAGTGGAACTGTTAGTGAATAACTACGCAAAGACTTCGAAGTAAATATCGTTTCAGTATTTAAATGCTTTTATTGAAAATAATGTGAAAGTAACTAAACAATTTCCTTAAAGAAAGTGGAGTGAAACAAAATTTACTTAAAATTCTTAACAAGAAACATAAAAAAAGTTCACGAATAATTTGCGAAATGGCTAAAGAAGTTCCTGCAAAAGGCAGCATCTTAGGAAGTAAGTAGATGAATTAAAAATTCGGCGTCAAATAAACCGTTAAACACTCATGCCGGAAATTTCATAAATATAAAATACTCCATTGCCATAGTGTTTGTTAGAATGAAAGTGGCTCGTCAATGTGACCTTCTTGTATTTTAATGTTACACACAATAATTATGAGCGGAAAGGAGAATAAAGTTATACATTCAGATTTTGACCTTAAGACTGATAAAAGGTCGTTGGTAGAAGCAATGGACTTCCATGCTTCAAATCGCAGGTGTCCACATACATATATGTATATAAACAAACATACTATAGAGTGTGCATGCACATAAATGTGTTTAGGGCATTTTTATCTTTACTGTTATTATTATTTATTTTGAAAAATTGCTATGTGTCACAATACGCAATCTCAGGATGTGACGTGAGGATTGGCTTCAAACACATGGTATGAGATCACAAATGGATACATACTGATGTGCCCAATATTTTTACATGCACTGACATACATACTTACTATTGTACATTTAAATTTTGCCAAAAATATATATTTATATATTCACACATCTTATGATACTCGTATCATGGGCAAGGTCATTTAAATGTCAGTTTTTAATAATAAATATGATTACTTTACCCTGACACTAATATTGAGGTGTAAATAATTAGCAATTAAACTTTATTGAAGATACTGTTAATGTACGAAAAGGAAAAGAGAATTTGTAATTTAATAATACAATAATATTAATGCACTGTAGCTACAAAACTGCGGTTTAGCCATGTAAAGATAAACCCTCTCTAAGGGTTTTATTTGCAGTTGAGATTTATGACGACATTTGTGAGAAACGGATTTACCATAAATAAGTATATGTACATAAATTCTTGATGTTGTAGCGATTGTTTCTTAATAAAACGCACCAATGACTGTGTTATCAGTAAACGTGTTATGCCGTTCAATGAAGCTCATTGTTTTCTTATTAATTATTACGTATAATTGGGTAAATAAAAACAGTAAAGTCCGATAAGATGATTAATTAAATAAAAAATTAATGCAGGTATATAAAAATACTACACATTATTATTCTGTTTGGCACCAAAAACATTTAACTATAGCTTTTTTAATGTAAAACTTTTTTCTTATCCGAATCTTTTGAAAAAAAAAACAGATATACCAATTCAAGAAACTTTATTAAGTGTTTTCTTTGAAATAAATGCTTAAATAATTTTTATGGTTGCTTTTTTGTCAATAGTTTTCAGACATTAACATTCATAGACATTAACTAGATGTGCTGTATTTAAGTTGTATGTGTTCTTTTTAACATAAATATTTAAATCATGTTCATAAATATATACATATATAGACAAGACACGCGCCATTTATTATACCCTGAACAGTGTCAAGAAGTCGATATCGGCGTCTCCAAACAAACCGAACGATTAAAATCATGTGCTTGCATGGAGTTTTTTGTATTTGTGAGGGGTATTATTGCTTCAGTTCAGCTGAATTTTACGTTTTTTGGTTTTTTTTTTATAACCTAATCGCTCATTCTCACATGAATTAGTTGATCGACAATTAACAACAACAATACAATAATTGTTAAGCCACCACATCGTTATGGCGCATCCACTTGCACATAAATGTGAAATTCCATATGAAACCAAGTGATTTGGTATTTTTAAAATCGTAATAAGTCATGAAATCATAATTACCTAATATTAATGACAAATGCTTAGCCTGTGAGTTTGGTCTGTTGGCGGAAATATTAAGGATTAAAATCATTCTCGTATATATGTATGTATATACATATTATTTATATGTGTGTATATTTCAGCATAATTATTATATAAGTTTGACACATCTAAACATTGACATTAGTATGTACTTATATACCATATGTATATTCCACATATGATACTTAAGAGGCTTAAACGTGTAAATACTTGTATGTACATACATACTCAGCTTAATTGTTTATTTGCAGAATGCTTCCCTGCCCGTTACATACTAGCGGTGCTTGGATCTTGCGGTATGGCCATCATTTACGGCCTAAAAGTAAACCTCAGTGTTGCAATGGTAGCAATGTTAAATCATACCGCCATTGAGGCAGGACATAGTGTTGCTGGTGAAGTTCATAATATGAGCTTTAGTTCTACGCCACAAGTAGAAGTATGTGAAAAGCCTGGTAATGGAAATGTAACCAAACAAGAGGTAAATATGAACATGCCATATCGCTTTATATACACATACTATGTATAGCTGGTCGATTTTACTATAAATTCGCGTATGCGAGAAATGCTCTACGGATCATTCTGAACAATTTTTCCTATCGGAAATAATTTGAACGAAATATTACAAAAATTGTGTTCGTTTCCGGTCATTGGAAAGTTTTCATGTCCGCTTGAAGGAATTGGTTTTGTATGCAAATATCAATGAAATCGTTGTGTTCATGCAATTTGTCCAGTTATGGGAGGTGTCTGACTGTACGGATTACTGCATACATACATATATAGAATTCATAAATATGACATTAGGTGTGAATCATAATTGGTATTTTAGATATAAGTATACGAGAATATTAACTAATCTTCTTTTTATGTACATATGTATAAAATGTGACAAAAAGGATCCCGGAAATTGCACTTTAAATTCCACTAGTAAATGATATTTAAAAAAATGTATTTTGCAAACTAGGTAGGACTATCCTTAACTACAATGCCAAAAGTGAGGGAACTGTCCACCAGTGTGCTTACAGCAGCTGTCGTTACACCTCAGTAGTGCATTGCGTCTTTTATAATGGTTAAAAGTATCGAACAAAGATTTGTCCCAAAGTTTTTTATTTTTACCAAATTTCATACGGTGCTTACGTATTCAAAAACATAAGCCTACGAATGGAATGAGGCCTTCAAAGATGGTCGAGAGATCGTTGAAAAGAGCTCGACATCTCTCGCGAGTTCGTTCGAACGATTTTGGTTACTTTGAAGGGGACAAAATAAATATTGATGAATCATTAAATATTTTGCGTTTTATTCACAATTTCCGGGTACTTTTTTGGCACAACGTCTATAGTATAAAATTCCTAATACATAATTAGAAGTAATGGCCTAAATGTATTAATTTATTTTAGGAAGGACCATTTGTGTGGAGTTCAAGTATACAAGGAACATTATTGAGCTGCTACTTCTGGGGTTATTTGGTGTCGCAAATACCAAGTGCACGGGTAGCAGAAAAGTTTTCTGCTAAATGGGTTATGCTCTTTTCAGTAGGGATTAATGTAGTTGCCACCTTGCTCACACCGGTTATGACAAAAGCACACTATGCCGGTTTAATTGTAATGCGTGTTCTGGAGGGCATTGGTGGTGGGGCAACTTTCCCAGCTATGCACTGCATGATTGCTGCTTGGGCCCCACCCAATGAACGATCGGTTATGTCGACAATAATATATGTGGGAACTTCTTTTGGTACGGCTATTTCCATACTTTTAGCTGGTGTTTTGTCGGCACGATGGGGCTGGGAATCGGTATTTTACTGGATGGGTGGCTTAAGTGCAATCTGGATGACCTTATGGATATTGCTCATACAAGATAACCCAAATAAACAACGATTCATCAGTCCAGAAGAGCGTCAAATGATAACTTCACAGTTAGGAACCGAAAATACCGCATCAAACGAGGAGCATCCACCAGTTCCGTGGAAGAAAGTATTGACATCAATACCGTTTTGGGCCATTTTAATTGCTCATTGCTGCAGTAATTGGGGATGGTATATGTTTCTCATCGAAATACCATTCTACATGAAACAAGTTCTGAAATTCGATGTATCGAGTAATGCTCAGTTCAGCGCACTGCCTTACTTTCCAATGCTAATTTTAAGCATCTTATTGGGTAAAACTCTGGACACATTGAAAGCCAAAGGTAATTAAAAATCGTATGTTATACAAATGCAAAAGAAAAAATTATTATAATGATGCGCGATTGCGTTCGTTGTGTGTTGTAGTCTTCATTCTACATTGCGCAATCCATTAAGAGATGTAATTCTTTTTCAGGGAAAATTACTACCACTACTGCCCGCAAAACTGCCACAAGTATATGTACAATCATACCCGGTATTTGCCTTTTGGCATTGTGCAACATCGGTTGTAAGCACACAGCAGCTGTTATCATCATGACAATTGGAATCATTGGCATGGGTGGCATGTTTTCTGGATTCCTTTCTAATCACATTGATATTGCTCCAAACTACGCTGGTACACTGGTTGCAATTACCAACACTGCTGCAACAATTCCCGGCATCATAGTTCCAATATTTGTCGGTTTTATTACAACGAATAACGTAAGTTTGCATCTAATTCAAAGCAGAACATATTTGAAATTTTTATTTTATAGCAAACAATTGGGGCTTGGCGTATAATTTTCTACGTAACTATAGTCCTTTTCGCTATCGAGTTCTTGGTATTTGTAATATTTGGCTCAGGCGAGGAACAATCTTGGAATAAGATCGTGAAAAAAGAAGGAAAGGACGAATCGACACCATTGAAGGCTCAACCAGTAAAGGACAATGTCTAAAAAATTTCAGCACCCAAAAATGCAATGAGCTTATGTTATCTTAGTTGTTGTTAATTTTTACATTTATTAAACATTAGTTGTATGCATATGCGTAAATTTAAATACAATAACCAATAACTTCATTAATTTCATATATGACGTACTATATAAGTGTACACATGCACATAGACAAAAATGTGTAAAAAGAAGTATTGAAATTCCTCAGTGTCATTTTTTTTAATTTATAAAATTGTATGTGTTAAACAAAATGGACACTAAACAGTCATATACCACGTATATATGTATTGTAAATATAAAAAATGTTACATACTTATATATGTATATTTTTCTGACCCCAAACTTGTATTTTTTCAAAATAAGATAGGCTTCTATTAAGTTAGTGAAATTAAATATAGTACGTGCACGACAACCATAAAATAATTAAAGCTGTGGCATTTCTATCAAATAGAATGTACATAAGTATACACATTTTCAAACATAACTTATTCATTAAATCTGGTATTCACAAAGATATTACGCATTTTTTTCCTGGAAGGTATACATTTTATCCTGCGTTATCCTTAAAATCTTTTAGAATGCGAATGGTGTTTTACTTAAAAAGGGCGTAACTGACTTGAATAAATAATATTTTGCTAGAGCCCAATGATATACATTCTTCCTATAGAAAACACGTATGTATGTACATATTTATGTACATGTAACACGTAGCAAACACCCCAAAACTCGACATAATATTGAACATTATACAAATACACTAAAAAAATAATAAAATAAAATAGTTTGAACGGTAGTAAGACGGATTGAAACTTGTTGGGCCTGAATATTAGGCAGAAGGAAGGTCAACTGGTTTGTGTTTTTATCTACCATTTTTCTTATTCGTGCTATATTATCGAAACAGAAACCAGTCGCATAGTTTTTGGAATATATCAATTATTTATATACTCGTAGTTTCGCGTAGGTATGTAGTTCAGCGTTACCGGAAACACATTTTATTTCAAAGATTTAATACTGCATGTAATCACTAGAGCAACTCCTACCAGCCGGATTGCTCTATATCTTCCGGATCCGTACTGGCTTTAAGTCCAACACGGGCTTGAAAGAATTAAATTTTCTACTGCAATTGCGCTAAAAAGCTCCATGTTATTATCCTCTACAGGTACTTCGCGCCACCACTTCAGTCGAGTGACGAACAAAGCTCCTGTACCGTACCGAGCAATTCAACTAGGAAACATTACCAGTTATTCGCCGTTGCAAGCAAGTTATGGACTACTGTTAAATCTCTGTTCAATCCGAGGAGATTTGATGTCAGGGATGAAATCGAATTCGATAGTCATGTACCTCTGACTCTAGAGAAAGCGCGAGCTAGTAAGCGACAATTTATATCCACCTTGCGACAGAGAGGAAAAACATTTGACACTACCAATCACATAACGCTACTAGAAGATATTGAACAATCCACGCTTCCTTCAGGGCGGGAAAGATGACGAGGGCAAAATTTTATGCTAAGAAAAATTAAATAGGGAGTTCCGCAGAGTGATATTTTCTCATACGCTCCTGAACACTATATATTTTCATTTCTCATTTCTTCATTGCAAGGAGCCTAAAATTCTATACTGTGAACATATTTAGTCTACGCCTAATAATATGGTCGCAGAATACATAAGGACGCATCTGAAGCAAATATAGACAAGATAGAACACCAGACTATCACAAGATGGCTCTTAACCCTGCTGTTAGGTTAAGGACCATTTGGTCCAATTTTTTTTCTCTTTGTAACATGCAAAACGGGGGAACCCCTCGCCTAGTTTTTATTTTACCAGAGTTGAGTAAATAATAAAATAATAATATTTAGCAAGTATTGAACCAAACTAAATATAAGGACTAAGATTAAATTGTTACTTTGTATGAAAACTGCAGTATGGACCAAATGGTCCTCTAACCTAAGATTCGTAAGTTTTTTTTAACCTAACAGCAGGGTTAATGTCTTTCGTCATGCATTTGGTTACTGACGCAATTTCGGGCATGACAATGTATTGAACGCCATTTACAGTGGAGCTATTAACATTTTATCGACTCCATCCCAATGAACTTCTTCTTTGGAGTTCACTCACCATCATCACATATAATGAGTTCGAGTTACAGCGTAAAACCCTTGGTCAATTTCGTTCCGAATACTGTAGCAGGTAAAACTCCTATTTATCTAGAATACCTTTATGTAACATATTAAAGGGCATACATATGTACATGTGTCCTCCATACGACTCTAACCACCTATGTGCATGCCCTGCCAAACCTACTATACGAGTACGTATTCCCTACAACAACAAGAACAATATACTGTTGAATAAAATTTCTTAACAAGATCATTTAAGCTAATGCAAAACAAAAAATGTAAATAAATTTATATTAATTTAATAATCGAATAAACTAACAAAAATGTTCGCTTAATGAGTATAAACACTAACATCTTCTAACCATTATTACATTATTTTTAACCTAACAATTTAAAATAATGAAATCAAAGCAAATGCTTCTAGTGTGCTGCTTGTTTACACATAAGTATGATTAAAACAGCTGATTTTTATTTGACAGTTGCTCATTTTGACTAGTAAAATTTTTACTTTTACTAATTGCTGTATTTAGTTCTTACACAATATTTTTGTTTTGATAATTGGTAGCTTAGAGTGTTCTTACTGTGGGTAGCAGTTAAGAAACAAACACATACATATGTATTTGATGCAATAGTCGAGTATGAACGGGAAACATTTTCTTACAAATAAACATCTTTAAAAATGTTACGAGTTAATAGCCTAGTTTACTTGCAAATGAGATTGAAAAGTCAACGATGGGTGCGTGTATGGAATAAAAACAGTCAATTAATAATACATTAGGATTAATTTTTGCAGGCATTCAAAGGAAAAAAAACGAATACTCAGCGAGCTCTAGAAAGTTTCGATGACTTTTATGGATCAGTTTTTGGTATTCGTTGGAAAAACATTAGAGCAGCGTTATTAACAGAGCATAAATATATAGCTGTAGTAAATAACTTTGGAGATGCAGATAAAACTTGCAATGGAATGGAATTAAACGGTAGGAAGCGTCATTTGATGAATATCAAATTAGGTACAATATATTTATTTTTTAGGGGCTTTAAATATAAAATCTCTAATAAAAGTAGTAGAAGACCGCCTTGGACGCAATAACAAGCTGTCGATAAATGGTTCAAATAATACGCTAGATGAAAACCTATTCAAAGTACTATGTCGACAAGAAGAACGTGAAAAACAGTCGTTATATCCTATGAGTTCAATGGCAGAAACATCCGTTCAGCTGCAGTACAGTGCAGGCAACACGACGGAATTTAAAAGTAATTCAGAAAATGGAGAGAATCAAAAATTTATAGAAAGTCTTGAAATGGCGATTGAAAATAATACTCAATTAGCCAATAGCCGATTAATAGATCCACAGTATGGGACAGGGGGCTTATATGAGTTTATGCCGGCAAACAAAATAAAAGGGATGGAAGATTGGATACCTGAATCAGATCATTATAAATACTATTCTACACATACTGATTTTCCTTTAAAATTTGAGTTGGAAACGGAGTTCTATTATCCAGATAATCTTAAATTATACACCTACGAGATAGGAAATTGTTCCGAATTCATTACGCCACAAAAATGTTTAACAGGTACACAAATGTTTACAACTAAGGCATTTTAAATCTAATTGTTCTTTCTAGGTGCACTCTCACATTATCTATTAGATGGTGCATCAGTGCTGCCACCATTATTTTTAGACATTAAAGAAGGTGATCGCGTATTGGACGCTTGTGCCGCACCAGGTGGAAAATCGCTCATAATGCTACAAACACTTTTCCCAGACACCTTGGTATGTAATGACATACAAGAATCGCGTCTCAACCGAATTCGTAAAGTAATGCAAGAGTACATATTTGACTATAAAGAGAAATGGGAAAATAAACGAATACTTTTCAATCAATGTGATGCAAAATATATGGATAATTATGAGAGCTTTGATAAGATTCTGGTAGATGTACCATGTACTACAGACCGCCATTCTGTGACCGTAAATGACAACAATATATTTAAATCGACTCGTATAAAAGAACGACTACGGATTCCTGAACTACAAGCTGACATCCTCGCGAATTGTTTACGACTACTAAAACCAGGTGGCAGTTTAATTTATTCAACATGTTCACTTTCACCTGTGCAGAACGATGGAGTTGTACATATGGCGCTACAGAAGGCTTTTAACGAAAATGGTATAACCGCTACAGTTAAAGATCTAAGTTACATAATTATGTTCTTCGAGGACATATTTAAATTCGAAAACAATAAGGTTCTAAAGTATGGACAAATGGTGCTCCCCTATTTGCCAGCTAACTATGGCCCAATGTATTTCTGTAAATTAATGAGAAATATGTAATTTGACAAAAATAGGATATATTTCTTGCATAAGTTAAGTTAATTATATTGTAATTTAAGTAAATTTATGTAAATTACAATTAGACCTTTTTCTTTTTCTTTGGTTTAATGGGCATGGGTCCGGGTATTTTAAAAACCGTACTGTAAGAAAGGAGTATTATGACATCAGATTTACTATAGGAAATGTTTAAAAATAATATTACGTAAATTTAAAAACAACTTACTGACAAGTGGTGCAAATCGGACTAAATTTGCAAAATACTGAAATAAGTAAAAAATGTAAATTTGTTATAAATAATAAATATATTAAGATATATATAACAAACTTACTGGATAAACACACCGAACAAACATAGCCAATATCAATCAGCTCTCGGTGACAAAAGCAAGCTGCTCTGTAGTCCACTTTTGTTGCAGGAGGGAGGACCAACTTCTGACGCATCTGTGGATCGGGCAAAAACACCCATAACAAATATTGTAATAACCCATCTAACTGTGTAAGGCGTAAATATTGACCGCCCGTGATATCGCAACCCTGTTGCAAAAGACTCATCGTTTTATCCATCGCGCAAACATCAATTGTAATACCTAGTTTCTGAGCCGTGAAAAAAACATTCATATACGTCATGTACTGAGAAGCACATTCATTACTGCCTGTCACAACTAGTATACGGGAGTGCATTTTTACACCTGCAGCGGCATTACGTTGAATCTAGAGCATAATATTACACGTTAAAATCTCTATTTAAATTATTAAGATCTGTCTTCTGCGAACTTACTCTAGAAATATAGCATAAAGCCATCGCCATGCTGCCTGCTAAAATACTTTCGCAAGGTGTATTCAATTTTGGCGAGTTAGTAATAATATGGCTTAAGCGTTGTTTTACAGTCTTCTCGACCAAACTGAATACTTCATACTGTCCATCAATCTGGCGAACATCCAACTGCTTTCCAGGCAAAGGATACAAGAAGTCACTGAAAAATATACGAATCTTTTTCAATTAAAATTTTTAACATATTCAGACTTTCATACGTGGCGTGATGATGACAGGAAAGAACAGCCAATTTATTTTGTGAACACTGCATCAGATGTGCATTACCAAAAGCAATAATGGCATCCACACATTGGGTAAGTAACTGGGCATTTTGGCGCACTATGCGTTGTGATGGATTGGTGTCTAGCACAATTACCAGCAAGCTAAATTTATTCGACTCTAAAAAACATATTATAAAAATAGGAGTAAACCAATAAGGAAGAAGACTCACCAACATCTTGTTGTTTATTCATTTTGGGATAGTTAAAAGCAGTAGATAAATAAGAAACCAACTAATGCTACCAAAACAATTGAGCTTGCAATGAAAAATAACTAAACGTACTTACCTAATCAAGGTATTAGTTTTTGTTGAACATACTCTATTTTGACAATCAGCTGAATTTCTAATGTTTAAAGTTATTCAGAAGCGAAAAGTTTATGATAAAATAGTTTATATTTTTATCAACCGATAAGTTAGAAAATACGCCTCCAAAATGTTGGTTCTTGTTCTCGGTGATCTTCATATCCCACATCGGTGTGCCAGTTTACCGGCGAAATTCAAAAAGTTATTAGTACCAGGACGTATTCACCATATACTTTGCACAGGCAATCTTTGCACAAAGGAAACGTACGATTACCTCAAGACATTGGCTAATGACGTACACATCGTTCGCGGAGAATTTGATGAAAATTTGAGTTACCCTGAGCAGAAGGTAGTTACAGTTGGACAGTTTCGAATTGGACTGTCGCATGGACATCAGGTTGTGCCCCGTGGCGACCCAGAAGCTCTAGCATTGATTCAGCGCCAATTAGATGTAGATATATTAATATCGGGTCATACATATAAATTTGAAGCTTATGAACATGGAAATAAATTCTATATCAACCCCGGATCGGCTACTGGTGCTTTTAACCCTCTAGACGTAAATGTAATACCATCTTTTGTACTTATGGATATTCAGAGTACGACTGTTGTGACATATGTATATCAACTTATTGGCGACGAAGTGAAAGTCGAGCGTATTGAATACAAAAAAATCTAATACGGCTGATATTGGATTGCCCCATAGCGAACACTCCCTTCAGATATGTTAAATACGGCCAATATTCACATCATTATACTTCTTATTTGTAAATGTATGTACACATGTACATTTATAAATTAAATTAATGTTATGAAAATATATACTCCCAAAAAAATGTATGTACATATGTATACCGATGTATTCATACAGTTTAAGGTTTATTCGCTAATACAAAATTTATCAAATTATTTTAAAAAATTGCAACAATGTTGAATAAATATTAAGATAGTTTTAACCTTTATACTGGAACATTCACTGCTTTGCAATAACAACAAACTTATAGGATTATTCAATAAATAATAAAAATATGTCTGCTCTGCTTTACCAAAAATTTAGCGCCCAAACCAATATTAGACCAATAAAATAATAATCTCGTGATTCTATATAAATTTATTTTTATTAATTTCGCATATCTTTACTTTTTAATTACCCTAGCTTTCAACATAAAAAAATTATATAATTTGCTTTGTAAACTGGTAGTAAATTGCTTTTATTTGCATTACTTATTGAATACTTGTATTAAGACATATTAATGAAATTTAGAAATTAATTCAAAATTGTCATTTTTAATATTGATGTGTGATAAATAAATAACACAACTATAAATATAAATTTAGTAGTATTAATTTTTTCTTTACAAATATAAACAGGCAATAAAAACTTTTTTGTTTGTTGCAATACGCCCAATTGGTACTAAACGACTGTAATCTTAAAAAGTTTATTTTGTATTTTTTTTAGTTTTTGATTAAAACCTGTGTGTTCAACACCGATGTTTCATAGTATAAATTACTTATATAAAAAGTGAATTGGAGTAGCAAAATGATTTTTTGTAAATATGTATGTTCAGTTTTATGTAAAGACTCCATTACATCTGCTTCGATGAATTTTTTTGGCGGTTTGAAGCCATCTTCGACATTAAATGAGTTTAACCAAGACTTTCCACGCAACTAGTTTTCAGTGATTGTCCCGAAATAGTGGTCTTGAACTGCTCCGGCAAAGCTAACTCAATCTGCATTAAGTACAATATAATGTTAATATTTTAATCTGTATTAAACTATACATCAAATATATACTTACATAATCACCACTGGCTTGGGGAAGCATAACATTCATTTCGGAAGACTTTGAGCTTACAATTTCCACACCGAGTGATTCATTAGATAAATACATTTGACAGCCATCGGTTTTATCAATTGATATAGTTGGTACGAAACCAAGAACCTATTAAAATTTTAGTGAATTTGTATAATCTACTTCGTAAATTATTAATGGCACTAACAATTACAAAATGGAGCTGAAACATAAATTGAACTTTGAAAAAAACTAACCTGCATTTGGACACTTTGACAATTTACGAATTCCACTGACGCGACAACTGAATCAAATAGTAAAGAACATTTTTTACATGAGTCTAATACAACGTTGTTAACTTTGCCCTTAACAGTTAAAGTTGAACCTTCACACTTATACACATATACCACATTGTTCATTTCAGCATTCTCTACTAACAAATTGCGATTGTTACGTTGATATTCCTACAACGAGATTTTAAATTGTTATTTTCAAAATTTGTTTAAATGTATCATAAGTTATAATATTTTAATATCCTTACAATTAACCATTTTTTTCCATCACGTGTGAATACTGGCTCTTTTGCAACAGCGGCAGTAGTAGATGAACCACTAGAAGATGAACCAAACTGAGTAGGTGTCTTGAATGGAGCTGGACCAGTGCGCAACGTTGGATTCTTATGAGTTTGCATGTCAGCAGTGACCTTCTTTAAATCTATGAAGAAAAAAGTCGATGTGAGATGATATCCAAAGTTTTATAATTAAAGAAAAGTTACTTTTCGTGATGCCCTCGCCTTGATTAATTTCGGCAAATAGAGCACTGCGATCATCTGCACCACCGTCATCTAATGACATTGCACCAATATCGAATGTTGGCGGTGGTGGTGGTGGTGGGCAAGCACCAATTGGTGGTGGTGGTGGCACAGAACCCCCAACTGGTGCTGCAGCTTTACCAGACCATACTAGACCAGTGGTATGATACTGCTTAATGTATGATTGCAATTCAGTTAATGTCTGGATCCATGCTCTTGCCCACTCTACGTGAGTTGTATCTTTATCTCTCCACTCTTTCAACACACGATTTGTATAAAATTGACCGGCATCATTCATTTCTTTTACATGTGGTCCAGGTGTAGGTGACTATTAATTAAGATAATATAAACAACTAAGCATTAGCGTAGTATAATCTAATTTTCTCTTACCACGCAGACCCATCCTAAAGCTGGAATACTCTCACTAATAGCCGATAAATGGTTAAAAAATGCAGATCCTCGATTCTTCTCACGATAATCTTGGATAGCGCTAATTTGCACAGAAGTGGGCTTCAGCAACTCCATTTGCTTCTCTTGGTTAGGTTGAGAACATTGACTGGCCAACGTAACATATTGCGATTGAGCACTGAAAATAACACCATATATGTATGTATATAAAAAATGTACACTCCGATTTGGCTAAATTACAAATTAAAGAAGTACGACTTACTCAAATGCTAATTTTACCAACTGCGCATGTTTTGCAACATCGCCACCGATTTTCTCAGAAAGAGCTAAATATTGATTCAGCGGACCACTGATAATATCCTGGAAGCCTAGTACACTCATTTCGGGCGGCGGCTTTAACTGCGAATATTGCTCTCCTTCGGAGACTAGTAGAGGCGTGGACACTTGATAATCTTCAAGCACTGTTGGTATATTTTCAAGGCTGTCCTCTCCCTTTTGTTGTTGGTGCTCCTGTTGTTCTCTGAGTTTTTGACTGCACTGGCTATTACTCGTATTCAAACTGCTGCTGTGTCGTTCGTTTATTTGATTTAATGAATGTTCCAATTTTTTTATTCGGTTATTTAGGCTTTCCGTCTGTAGCGGCAATTGTTCAGTAGGCGACGCTGTGGGTAATTCGGTACTCTCTAAGTTGAAACTTTCTCGCTTTTTCGTTCGAACTGCATCAATTGTGCGATTAGCAACTTCTAGCTCACGTGCTGAGATCGAACGTTCCAAACGCTCAACCAACTGCTCTAAACGATTAACTAAATTCTCAAGATTTTCAGCAACGGATGGTTTTAAGTCTGGATCACAATCTGCATAGTATTTTAAAATCGAATATCAATAAAGCAGATTTCCTACTTGTATAGAAAGCAATACTAAATAAATATAAAGTTTTTATAAATAAATATATAAGATATGCCAGGAACAGTTTGCAAAAATAACTCAATATGCCCACTTATAAACACTAAATATGTAAACAGACGACACTGTAAAGTGCAAAAGTTGGAATAAATATCAGTAGATATATGTATATTAAGCAATCGTTATATGAAAACGTGACTCATTCTGCATTGGCAGTCGGCTATCTTTCCTCAAATTCTTTTGCACGATTGTTTATGGTATAATAGTATGTACTTAATTTTGTACATAAACTTTCCGCTGTTCTTATTGCGATCGAACACTCGTACATATATGTATGTACATGTGTATTTGCATACATACGTATACATATATTTATGTATAATGTAGATTAAGTTGTGTGCAAAATTATTACCAACACATTTTAAATGAGAAAATTAATTTCCAAATATTCAGCACTATTATTTTCCGTATAGAGTAAAAATTCTGTTCCGTAATTTTATTAACATAAAGAGAGCGTGTATTTCACACAGACTGTTTAATTTCACTTTCCTACCCGGATTGTTGCAAGTTCTCGTGTCGTTGATGATCAAAGTTCGACCGCAACATTCGCTCAATGTTTGACCCATTCGAATACTACCAATCTTCTACTACTACTACTCAAGAATTCAATGCCTATATGCACATATTTATGTGCTAAGAATATCAATTTTACGGTATCAGAATTGAACAAACAGTCACAACGGTGAGATCAACGCTGCCGCTGTGGACATGGTTTTTGCGGTTGTGGTCAGCATAGCCAATGGCAGCAGCAATTATTCTGATTTTGTCCCTTGTTTGCAACTATTTCATCACCACTAAATAGCCAACACTATATAAATGAATCACGACCCTTACTTAGCTCATAATTATTTGCTTACCATTTGAATCACCGTAAAGCAAAAGTTAAGACTCCTAAGCTCTTAAGTTTCCATCATTTTTATACTCTTGAACCATGTTGTACGGAGTAAAAAACTTAAACTAAAAGTAATTAAGTTATGTAACATATATTGAGTGATCATAATAAGGCGGATTGATTTCCGCCTGATTATATGCATTAATCTAAACTTAAATTTGAAAAAGGGGTCAATGGGAAGAGACATGTTACTTTTAAATATCTTAAAATCTATCGCTTTAATGTAATAACCAACAAATATTTCAAAATCAAAACTTTCTAAGAACATTGCCTTTTATAATAACAGTGTATAAATTGCAACTGAATAATAAAACTCCCACCCGTCTATATGGTTTATAATACAGTTTTTTTAATATCTCCCAATTTGGCTGCGCACGAACTTAGCTCTTCCATACTCATTAGTTATTAAATTGGTAACTGAATGAATTCTCATTCGCACAATAGTGACAAAATTGATAAGATAAGATACATAAAGCCATAAAGCACGAATGAATAATAACATTAGTTTGAAAACTATGGTTTATACACGTACGTGTACAGACATGGGGAAAATCTTCTCTTAAGGGTTTACATGGGTTTCACGGCTTAAAAAATTGTTTTAGTTTCTTTAATTCTATAACATCTCTAGAATATTGTCTTAAATTCTCAAATTGATCCGCGTAATATTGAAAAGTAGAGCGCTCCAGGTGAGCTGCATATATAGCCACTTAAAACTTTAAATGCTTTTTATCGAAACTGAGTTTTCAAAGTCGAGTGTTAAGATTTTTCGGATCTTAGTGAAATTTGACACATTTACTTATATTAAGAATATTAGCGAATATTTTTTCTCTAAAAAAAATGGAAATAAGAAATACATGAATAAAGGACAGCAATGGAAGAAAGAAAGTTGAATTCTACTGAATATTTCACAAAAACATATCGCGTTTGCAATCATTTATTATACTGAAATATCTTTATGTGTTCAATATATAATATTTAAAAACAAAAATATCCACAACGTACCGAAATCTGAAAACATGATGTGCGCTATAACTTTTGAAGGAAAAAACAAATATTTTTTAATTACTTATACCATTATTAAAATTCTGAATTCAAATTTCACTTTTTTTTAGATCTCAGTGTGGTGAAAAAAAATTTCGGCCTTTAACAATGAGACTCAAAAGACACCATGTTCTAGACCTCCTCACTATTTCTTCACTCGACGAAACCTTTAATCGTATTTTTTAATAAATAAGCACTATTATGAAAGCCAATAAACTAAAATATTCAAAATAATATTGAAAACTTTCGGGTTTTTCACATACATTCCTTACATACATATGTACATACAAATCAGGATAATTAAAAATTAGTAAAAATATTAATATTAGATGATCCACTAATAAATCTCAAATGTTAGGGAAAATAATAATATATATTAGATAGTTATAGTAATAAGGAATAGTTAACTGCTGGTTTAGGAATAAGCCTATTTGGTTAGTATGTCACAAATTCACATCCCCACGAAATAAAGATATCGATTGGTACCATATCTTAAGTCAAGTATTAAGAAGAAAGGAAACAAAAGAAATTTATGGGTTAATGAAGGGAAATAAAGGTGCGAGCGAAACTAACACACGAGGTAGAGAATGGAAATATTTATATTGTTACAAAGAATAGTTATGACCCATGCAATACGATAATATATTTTAATTAGTATTACACAAATTATGTTTTACTTATTTACTAAAAAGTAGTCACCTCTAACGCTTCCACTTATTCTGTTAATCGCATCCCCAGTTATATTTGTTGCAAACGGGGTAAAGCGTACGTTATGCTCTACAGCTGCATGTGCTGCACGCAATAGGTCTGTATACAGACGCTGCCGCCTCAATTCAAGCTCATCGCGACCCACAGGCGTAACAGGTGGCTCAATGCAGCCACTACAAATTTTAAGTTTTTTAAATCATGATTCATGAAAAGTGTTTGTATGGATATCTTGTAATTGAAGATAAATTATTGTAAGTAAATATGTATTAACTAAGCATGATAGCAAATTTCAATTCTGTCGAAATTTAATTAAAAAGTAATTCATAACTTGTATATTAAATAAATTTTCAAACGAAATAACTTATTTACATTTGTGGAATTGAGATCTATGCAATTATCACAAAACAAAACGTTGCAACAATAAAATATTTTTCTTAAATGGTAGTGAAAATAGCAAGTATCTATTTTTTGACGTATAAATATGAAAATTTTGAGTATACTAAATTATTTTCCTTCTTCGATTGTTTTTTAATATAATAGTTCATATTGAATAACTAATAATATTTGTGTATGTATTTTTAAATCGGTCGTCGAAACAATTAACTAAGCGTATATTTTTATTTACATATTCTTGACCATTGAATTATGAACGACAGACATTTATTGGAATGGTATGACCTCTCTTCTGTAAATAAATTTTTCAGATAACTGTGCGAAATTCTTTTATTAAAAGCATATTAAATAGTGATATAATAAAACTGTGTTTGTAAGTCTTATTGCGGATTTACAATTTTAAGAAAAAAATAATTTCAACAATTCTAATGCTGTAGGCCAATCAACTTTTGATTGAGCCTTTCACTGAGAAATATTAACTTCAGTTGTTGAAGTAAGCAAATGTTTTGTCTTAGTTTGGTAAATAAATTAATAAAACTTATAATTTTCACCTTCGTTCACAATTCATTGGCCACATATTAAAAATTACTTGTTTTAAATTATAATCTTTTGAACATTACATTTCATTAATCCTTTCATCATTGAACCATTCGGGAAGCCCATGAGCATATGCCACTAATTCCGGAATGTCAGTTTGCTCAATATAGGGCGCACACATACTTTCGCGTTTTGGCGGTGGCAGTGAATCAGAAAAAACATCGTCATCATCCACAGTTGATGAAACGGGTTCGTGCGGGGATTGAGGAACAGGATCCGGTTCTATTATTTCAGCTTGTGTACTGATATTAACCTTCTTCTTTATAGATGTGTGTATCGAATTGTGGCGTGAGAGACAACTTTTTACCGGTGTGGTGCCTGCTGTAGTTTCGTCATTACTTTTTAAAACAGTTGTTTCTATGTCGTCCAACTTTCCGCAATTTTCAGTTATTATTTCGTTTCTAATTGTTGTACAACTATAATCAGTTTTCGTTGTCTGATTCAATTTAGTTCCTACATCGTTTTGGTCATTCTCAACTGCGAATACAAGTGGCGGTCATTAAAAAAGAAATCCATTAGCATGGATAAAAAAACACATGGTGAAAACTACAATCCAATTTAAACAATTTATATACTTCATAGTACACAAAAAATATTACTTTTACAGTCTGTTATCATATTTTGTTAAATTACAAGATGTTTTAACCTTTTGTGTAGGGCATCACTTCGCACTGAGAGAAGGGTATTTATTTGATCCTGTTTTTGCGCTTATAGAATATATAATTCTATTTTCCAACAGAACGTAATCAGACAGGAATTTAGGAGCATATACATACATACATACATATGCATAATAAAGTGTGTTTAATTTATTATTTTTCCCATATTTCACCTAAAAAAAGTGTTTCTTCGGGGAAGACATACTTTTTATGAAGTATTCTTCTTTTTTCTTTCAGAACAACATTATAATGCAATCATAAGAATAGGTAATAGTACATATTATTTGCTTTGCTTAGATATTTTTCTTCATTCTTGAGGTTTTTGTGCGCAACATAAAATTAATACAATATTTCCGTTGTATTAGATTATCTGGCCATTAACAAGTTTTCTTTAAAGTGATCTGGTATAAATTGAGATATACACACTCTAAATACATATGGATATGTAAGTATATAATTTAAGTTCCTCAAGCGGATCAGCAAAATAACAATAATAATAAAAAAATGTACCATTTTTGTTCCGCAGCTGCGTATTAGATGCAATATCTGCTGTTTCGGATTTTGTTGTACCAGCTATCGCCATGCCATCACATATCCTTTTATCTGCTGTGGAATTTTCAACTAGATATTCGGGTTCTTTTCCATTTAGAGAAAGTGAATGGTTTTCGGTTTCAAAGTCATTCGCTTTACCCTTCTCGATTTTTATCGTTGGAATTATTCGCTTCTGATCCTCGACGCTTTCCCCTTCCGCATTTTGATTTTGGATTAACGCATCAACTTTTTTATTTTTTACTTTTTTTGGTAAATTCGAATTTTTCGAACTAGCACGACAACAGGAAAACATTTCTCTTGAATACAAATTATTCAAAATTAATTTTTCCAAATAATTAGGATGCACCACTCACTCTAAATATAATACATATAAAATATACATATGTATATAAATTTTGGGGTATAATTTATTATTTTATATGTAGTTTTATTTTTAACATCGCGACAGAGTTCATTTAAATTTTTTAAGAGTTAAGATTTCTTAATATTAGTCAGATTTTAAAGTTTCTTAATAAGACTAAATGGTCTACATATTTGTGTGTATTTATGGGGACGTGATTAGCACCAAAGAAATATTAAAAATATTCCTCATATTTAATATTGTTTTATTCTAAAAACAAGCATACTAGCGCCAACGCCTATAAAATAACACATACACATAAGTGTAGCTATTAATCAGCTGACAGGAAATTAATTAGGTCAAGCTATTCCGGGCTCTTAACATTGGAACCAATAATGAAATTATTTAATACATCATGATTGCCTTGGAATGGTTGTTGGACTTTTTTAAACTCAAAATGAAGAATAACACAGTTCTTACAAAAATATCGAATTTTGTTTACTGTTGATTGAACATTTTATATAGACACACATATGTACAAATGATTTTGACACAAAATTATAAGGAAAATAGGCTTATAAATGTGAACTATTGCAATCTCTTTAAGTATATTTTTGAGGTGAATTAGTTGGATTTAATGCACCGGCACTTTAAAGCACTCCTCGACAAAAGATTAACATCATAATCATCATTTTTGTCGCTTCAAATTTTTTCTTAGCCAATAAATAAAAACATATATTAAACTTAGTTCGATGACTTCTAGCATACTCCTAATGTAATTAATTTTTATAAACAACACATCCGACAAAATTGCTTTTAAATTTCGTGAAAACAATACTCAATACTTTCTACCACAAT
>NW_026038359.1:0-25000 GCF_023373825.1 Bactrocera dorsalis
AAAAGGAGAGCAGCGATGCTTCTAAAATGTCACACAGCATAGTTATCAAAATTTAAGGAGTTTCTATGTCGTGTCCTGTGTTCATTAATCAAATACATGCAAAACGCATTAAACAGATTATTCAGATGATAGTTCTCATGTATGGGCAATGTTCTGCTTTGTATGCATTATTGGACCTTGAGCGAATCGCTAACCGTAATAACTGTCGTGCTCTAAAAACTTGAAATTAGACTTTATTATTTAGCGTGAATTGCTTTAATGAACCTGTTAGCAAGTGACTCCCAGTGAATAACGACGCTGGCTATATGCTGAAAGCGAGTTTATCTATGATCAAAAAATGAGAATTAGATATTGTACGTTTAATTTAATTTGATCTTGTCAATACAGATTGAACGGTTTCCCACAAATATTAAATATAAACTATTAAAATAAAAAAAGGGCGTAAGGAAAGCGCGAAAAAATGAAGAGAGGCTTAACAACTTATTTTCCACTCACTTACATATGTATTATTAGAACAAACATGACAAAAATGTAAAATTTACATTTATTACAATTACAAAAAAAAAAATCAAAGGCGCATAGAAGCAAGCAAAGGAATATCGCGCCGCATAGAGTTATAAATTTTTTTTTTACCGCAGCAATTTTTGGATGCCTGTTGCTGGCGAGACCCTTGATGAAGCTACAATATTTTTTAAACGGTAACGGTTTCGTAAATGCGTTTAAAATTACATTTTCATGTAACCTTTTGTTTCGCAACATATTTTAGCTTATGAAAAATTGTTGCAATTTGTAGTATTTCTTATTTTAATACGCAACTGTTGACTATTAGCACGATAACCACATTTTGAAACTCGCATTTATGGGCATTATCTTTTTTAATAATCCACAATCTATAATTATATTTTTGTACACAGCCCTTCCCCCGATACATTTAGAATGAAAGTTGAGGAATGCACTGCGCCCCCGATACATACACAACTTTTTGTATAAGAAAAAACGTTTCGTTACTGAAGACTTAATATTCTAACTCGTACATACAATATTATGTATATTTATGCGGCATGCTTTAAAAAAAAATTATATACCGGTTATTTTTTTTTTTTTGTTTTCATTTTATGAAAGGAAATATGCGTTAGCAAATGATAGACATCATACACATATACACTATGTTTAAGTGACCGTATTTTCCGTTTATAAAGGAAAACTGAATATGTATTAGCCAATATTACTGTTTGCAACCCAACCTAAAAACAATAAAATAGGCGTTAACGCTTCCCTACTGACTATGAATTTGCGTGTATAAATACATACATATATAAATACGCTATACAAAGAGAAAATATAAAGCAATATCAATTTAAGTAAACAGCGATGCACGGATATTTATTATCCATAGAATTGCTGCAAAATAGGGAAGTACTTCAAAGCAGAAGTTAAATACTCGATCAAAAACCTTTACAAAGGTTGTCAAACAGTTTGTGGAATAATTAAAGCTAAGCTAATAGAAAACTAAATTTGAACAGCAGAGCCTTTTGCATATGTTATAATCTTTCAATTTATATATATATAGAAAAAAGGCGAAGAGTATAAGCTGCACTATTCAGCATAGTACGATATATAACAGCAAAAGTGATGGAGTTTCAAAAACGAACAAAAATAATATATCATATTTAGAAAATATTAAAATTTGATAAATTCAAAAACAAAAGTGGTGGAGCTACGTGTAGTTTTTGAACTTTTGGTATAAGCCCATACATACATATTATTAGTGTATAAATACATATACATATATATAGAAAACAATTTATTTTTATAAGTACCACAGGATGAAAAGAAAATACAACTATAACAAAAATCTAAAATTATAATGCAAGTATACACACAAATGTACTTTTATATTATAAAAAAAAAGTATTTATAAATCAACTACAAATACAAGCAGCAGCAGGAGTTATTACTGATATATATATAACATTTACATAAAAACTAGTTTAAAAAAATGTAAAACAGTAAAATGAAATCCCTTTATAGTAACATACATATAAACATTAAGTTCTATGTTTTAACTACTTGAAAATCAGTAAATTTAATATGAGAAATAAAGATTATTTAAGAAACGATGGCAAAATAATTGAATTTCAACTGATTTCTTTCTAGTCATGCATGTAGTAGATTTGTATGTATGTATGTACATATGTAAATGTATATGAAATTCGTAATTTTTGTGTTGTATTAAAACCTGTCCGTATTTGTTTTGTATGTGTTTTTTTCAGACGTTTGAAGAAGTAATGATGATGAAGCTTGTATGGGATTGATGTATGGATGTTGCATAAGTGGATCATGACTGAGAGAGATGTTCGTTTGTACGCATTAAGAGTGTCTTTGAGAAATTTTCAGCTTCACAGTAATTATCGTATATGTACATGATTACAGAATCTGCGCAGCGACCAACTACAATATTAAAACTAACAACCAACAACGCAGCAACCGTATTTAAAAACAAAAATAACTATAACACCCGCATATAAAGAATAGTATGTTGTTCGTGTGTATAGTAGATGTGAAAATACTCGAATTAAATGCCTTAAGTAAACTAACTACAATACTATTCTATTAATTATCTATGAACGTAGCCATCCAAGTTATTTATTTTATTTTATCTATCAGTTGATGAAAAGAGGAGAAAAATCACTAAAATTACATAACTTAAACAATGAAAAATGCGTTTGGGGAATATTTCATTTTGTCTCTTGGTAATTTGGCATTAATCTAAAAATTGTAAATTAAAAATATAATTGGATATTTTACGGAGTATTCTATGAAAGTGTAGCATCTGCGAAAATATCAATAAAAAAAAGTAATAAACAAAAATAAATAACCTTTAATATTTATATTTACTATACATAAAAACGACTCTTTTTCTGGGTATTGGACCAAACCATTTTTGATTTGCGAAAGCTTAAGTTATAAGTAAAAAAGTTTTTCGATGTTAGCCTCCAAAATCGAAATTTTTACCTTCGAAGTTCGAAATTGAGCTTATTCCAAAAATCATTGTTAATTATAATCCGTAAACCACCCATTTCTCTTTTTTCAATGAGGTCTAAATATTTTCTGTCAAGCTTATATGACAAATGGCTAAAGATAGGTCAGGAAACAAATCTAAAATACTGTTATTTAGGAATTGCCGTTTAATTTACACTTTCTAATACCCAAATAAACATCGGAGTTGCAGTGAAATGCAGACGAGAAAGCTCCAGGCTTCTCAGAATACTGCGTTCCGGACTACGACAGGATGCCTCTTGATATCTCCTATCGAACAACTTCTCTCCGAGCAGTCCCTGCAGGGGTGCTTTAGCAGAAATCATCCTTGCAATCACCTGTTTGGAGCGGAACCGTCTCCTTGGAACAACAAGACGTCATTCCTCAACTACTTCGACGACATCAGGCAATACGCCGACCAGACTTTGGACGCAACTCACTTTCGACAACCGCTAACCGCCTTTTACAGTGGAGCCATCAAAACCTTCACCGACTCACTTTTAGTGAACGGCATAATTGAAGTCAACCCACCCACCCATTGCAGACGAAGAGCTCCATTCTGGATACTGCAGTGGGTTAAACTCCTACTTATCCAGAATAGACCCCAACATATCCACTTCTTTGAATACCCCATCAGCCCCACTCCCTTTGGTCTGACCTCGCCGAAACAGCACGTTTCTTGGGTCTTCCAATGGATGACGTCGACGTCAACTTAGCAAATCCTAACGGGAATTAGGTATCCGTTACAACCACATCAACATCGGAAATCACATGAACTGAGTCGATTTAGCCCTGTCGGCCTGTCTCTCTGTCTGTATATACGCGAGCTAACCCTACAGTTTTTGAGGTATCGTTCTCAAATCTTGCACACATCCTTTCCTCTCCGAGAAGCTACTCATTTACTGCAGTCGCCACTATAGCATATAGCTGCCATACAAACTGAGCAATCAAGGTCAAGTTCTTGTATTAAAGTTTTTTATTTGACCAAGTTTTTTAACAAAATTTTGCACGAAATATTTTCCAAAGCAAAGCAGTCTCCGTACAAAATTTTTAGATTGGATCGATTGTGCACATACTTATCTGCCGTACAAACTGAATAATCAGGGACATTTTTTTTCAGTCATTTGATTTTGAAAAAAAAAGTAAATTATGCATCACCCTATTTTTCCGATAATATGGCTACTCTCGCCACCTAATATTATTTTAACTTCAATCGCAAAGTGTGGCAACTTGAAAAATACATTAACGTAAGGAATGTATCATCTGTGAATGCAGTCATAAACGTCAAAAATCGAACAAAAGAATATTTTTAAGAAAAGATTATATCAAGTGTTTATTTTACTTAAAATTAGTCATTCAAACTTAAATTAAACCATTAAGAGAGTTCAAAGAATTAATTAAAGTAAAACATGATGCCCGCTGCAGAGGAGGCGCAGATTTCAAAGTTATTATCCAGGGTTTGTGCCTTAGTTCAGTTTTTTTTTCAATGCATAATTAATTTAAATATATTTATATCGTAGTATAAAAACGTTAGTGCTACCAAAAAAGATGTTATTGACGTAATTACCACGTATCGCTCCTTGACATATAATTTGCAAAAATTCGGTAAGTTGGAATAGTAAAGGGTGTTGTCTAACATTATTGCTAGATTTAAGCATCACATATGTATATATTTTATTTTTCTAGTTTTCAACGATGGAAGTACTAAGGAGCTTTTCAATTTGGCAGGAACTATACCGGTTGTTTATAAAAGTACTTTTTTTTATTTTTAATTTTACACAATCAAAAGTAAACAAAAATAATATTTACCAACAGATAACACTTACTACATTCCAATATGCATATGGTTAATGGATACACATCCTCAAAATGCACCAATGTGCTTTGTAAAACCGACCCCAACAATGCAAATTAAGGTATCAATGTATGTGGACCATAATGGAAAGATTTATTTGCCATACCTGCATGATTGGCAACCGGTGAGTGCGTCAATTAAATTTCATTGTGTTGTGTGTAAAGAATAAGATAATGTTTCCAATAATTTTACAAAAATTTATATAAAAAACTAAGACCTAAAATAACTTTTATTTTAAATGTAGCATACATCGGATTTACTCTCTCTGATACAAGTAATGATTCTGACGTTTGGTGATCACCCACCAGTTTTTTCCAAACCTAAAGAACAGCCACCAAATCCGTATACAGGTATGCATTGTTAATTGGTATAAAACATTCAATTCTACATTTCAAACTTTAGGTTTACCTATGCCTGGTGGTGTCGGATATCCACCTTACCCAACAGCTGGCGGAGGTGCATTCCCACCTTATCCGACAGCAAATAATTTTGGACCATTTCCACCGTATCCTACTGGAGGCAATTCCTCCGTGGCTAATCCTAGTACAAGTGCAGGAGGTTATCCACCGTATATGAATTATCCTCAAGTTCCTGGTTATAATTCTGGATTTGTAATATTTTTTAAACCTCAAATGTGCTACTCCTCTAACATCACTTTTTTATATAGAATTCTTCAACACCAAGTTCTACGGGCACCATAACAGAGGAGCATATTAAGGCATCTCTTATTAGCGCAGTGGAAGACAAACTACGACGTCGTCTACAAGAAAAAGTTAATCAATATCAAGCTGAAATTGAAACACTCAATCGTACCAAGCAGGAATTGGTAGAGGGCAGTTCAAAAATTGACAATGTTATTGCACGTCTTATTAGAGAAGAAGTAAGTAAGGAACTTATTTAGTTGTGCTTATTAAAAAAAAAAAACTTTTATTTAAGGTGGAACTTAAAAAAAATGTAGACATTTTGCGAGACAAGGAACAAGAACTGGAAAAAAGTTTAGACGCATTGGAGAAGTCTGAAGGTATAGACCCTGATGAAGCCGTTACAACAACTGCTCCGCTATATAGACAGTATGTTTTTATATGAATACCTATCAATAAAAAAATCATGCTTATTTATAAAACACTCATTTCAGATTACTTAATGCGTATGCAGAAGAAGCGGCTCTTGAGGATGCAATTTACTATTTGGGTGAAGCCTTACGAAGTGGAGTTATTGACTTGGAAACATTCTTAAAGCATGTACGTCAATTATCTCGTAAGCAATTTATGCTTCGAGCTATTATGCAGAAATGTAGACAAAAAGCTGGATTGGCGGGATAAATAACACAATGCCATAGTGAAATAAATCAAATAATGAAAATTGAATTTTGTTCCACTAACGTTGGAATTACTCAACAAAATAAAATAAATATATTTATTTTATTATTATGTATTCAAATAAAAGAAATCGATAAATTCATTAATTGCAAATAATCAAAAAACATCTAAAATTTAATGTGGCAAGTGATATATGTATACACACGTATTTATATCCTTTAGTACAGACTTTAATAGTTGGAACTCATTGATGCTGATTCTACATGCAATAATTTATAATCAAAATTTTGTTTAGCACATCTTTCTAATACTTTGTAATATAGCAAGCATAATTCGTTCTAATACTTTGTAATATAGGAAGTATAATTCATATAAAATTTTGGTTACACAAAGAGCAATATTTTTGTATATTTTATTAAAAAACTCGGGTAATCTTAAAAATACACTTTAGCAATCGCAAAACAATTTATATGTATATACCCACTGAAAGCATTAGAAAAACTACTCCGAAACCGAGAAATATTGAAGCGCAGAGACTAATTGAAAGCTCTTTAAACAGAGTACGCTCCTTAGAATTCTTTGGTCGCGATACCACAAAAACGAAAAACCAGGCGGTGAAAAAAGTACCAATTGTCAGCAATACCGTTGCTAGGTGTGGAAATACAGCTGGATTTACGGGTGAAACATACCGTTGCATACTTTCCATGTTGTCTCTACAATTATTTAACAACTTACATTTTTATTACAAAAAATGTCTTATATCTTACCTGTTTATATATTTCTATTATCAAATGGGTGGAATTTATATTCGTTTAGAGATCTGACAAATACGTGGCCCGGCTTGCAAATGTTTATAGTGATAATCGTCATTTATCGACTTTATTCAGGAATGATAGTGGCAAAATAGAGTCAACCGGTCATCTTTTGGTAACGATTAAATTTTTTTTACAATGATTTCTTTGTGGCGACGAACTTATAAATTAAAATAGTTTTTAAAATTTATAACAAAATTACAAGATAAATAAAAACTAAAAGCTAAACAATTGAATTTATAAAAATTTAAACAAAATATATAGAAGTATTTGAAAATAACTCCAATAGAGATATACAATATTGTCACAATTTCATTTTATTAAATAGGTTTAATAATTAAGTGTTAAATAAATATCATTAAAGTTATCGAACAACTTCTTCATTGTAAAATCACCCTGTATGCCAACTATCCGTTAAGTCATGCGCAATTTACCAGAAAGCTTTCCCTTAAATAATGTAATGCGAATTGACAAAACTACACTAAACTCTTGTGCGATGTATTGGCAAATTGATGGGCGATGGGTCTGAAGGTAACACCTCCTTTCTAGATCCTTTTCATATTTGCCATTTTCGATACAGTATGTATTCCCAGTACGGTAATAATAATAAAATTTACTGAAGTGGCAACTCTGCAGAAACTCATAGATACAACCCTGAGGGTGGCCGAAAGCACTTGCCACTACACGAGTGAATGTAAAGAATAGTAAAAAAACATAGCGGTCCGTGAAATATAGGAGAAATTAGTTGCAGAAAGAAGATTATAAATATTAAAGCTCGGAACTAACATATTTAAATGTTAGAAATTTACTTTACTAAAAAATGGACGAGGTAAGGAAACGCTTTACATTGATATAAAATGCACGTGCAACTATACAGATGAAATTGTATTGATTAGGTTGAAATAGATGGTGAAGATTTCAATGAGCTTGAGGCTAGGCTATACGGTCAAATACACCATGAGGCCGTTGATTCAACAAAGGCAGACGTAAATAACACAACTGAATGCCAGCCGGACCCGCAAGCACAAGAAAAACAGAGCGTGGAGCGCGTTGTTACAGAAAGAAGTATTATTTACCGACCTGCTAAATCCAGCCAAGTGCCCGATACACGCTACTGGGTGAACAACAAATTTACAAAAAGTGTAAATCAACTAAAAACAGTTGATAAAGGTACATCAAAGAAATATTATATATATATATATGTATATGTATATATTCAAAAAATATTAACTTTCGCAACATTACAGAAAAATCTACCAATTTAAGTGAGAAGCAGCCTGACAGTAATAAACTCCTTTCCACAGAACAAAAAATAAACACTACAGACAAAAGCAATGAAAATCAAGTGAAAATTAAAATACCTGAAAAAAATTACACTCGAGATAGCAACATACGAATTAATCCGGCAGCGGTTGCTCTCAGCTCAAAGCCAAATCAAAAAAAGAAAAAACAAAAAAAAGTTGCAACTGCATTGCCACGAAGTGGTCCATTTACGCAACAAGAAAATAAATTGCAAAAGGTAATTTTGGTTCAAGCTAAAAAGCAGAAGTCAAAAAATGTTCGCAATAAGAAGAAAAAGCAACAACAGCGGGTGGAAACAATTATATTAGATTCATCTTCTGACGAAAATAGTGGATCGGATAGCTCAGACGATGATGTAGTTTTAATACCATCAAAGCCTCCACCGCTTATCACACTTTCAGACAGCGAGAATGAAGGCACTGGGATTCAACTAGAAGAAGAAAATGCTTTGGATGCTTCTGACGTTGTTATGAAAAGTAAAACTAAACAACCCGATTTTACTAAGCCAAATGATAAATGTAACAATTTAACGTCAGACGTACCCGAAAAAACTACTGATCCAATCATTAGTCGATGCACTTCACCATGTTCTGTGTTATCCTCAGATGACTTTATTGGTCAAACCGACCGTTCTCGTTTGCTAGAAGACAATTGCATGGCCGATGACCAAGATTTGGCTTTGCTGACAGCTGATGTAAGCAATCTAATACCTCCCAAACCGAATCGGAACACTTCGACGGAAGGTGGGGAAGCTGTTCGCAATGATGATTCTTCGGAGGATGTTATGTGCACCGGCGAATTTACTGCGCCTCTAACCAACTCTATTGGTAATGCACAAACTGAATCATCCAGTTCCAAGAAAGAGGAAAATTATCGTGTGGAACAAACAGATTTTAGGGCATTGGATGTTTATGAAAGCGAATCTGATATAACAGATAGTGTTTATTCTAAAGGACATGCTAGAACAATTGTGAAACCAATTTATAGCAGCTCAGAGGCAGATGATGTGCAAAAAACAGTAGTTAGTCAAAAAGCTAAACGTTTTTGTAAGCGACGAACTTCCAGCAGTAACCGAGGATCTGATGCACATAACAATGACGAAAGTACGGATGATGAATTAGATGACGGTGTGACTAAAACGCCTATACCATTCATTTTGCGAGGTTCCGCTGTAGAGCGCTGCAATAAGAGGGCACGCAAGCTTTTGGAAAATACTCGACGGGCTTCAGTCGGTGCTCTCGGCAACACGGGTGGTAATATGTCCGACAACGAGTTCATAGCAACATTGAATAGTTTGGTACAAGAAAGTGAAAGCAAAGCGAATAGTAAAATTGGTGAAACAATAAATAATGGAGATGAAAGTACAAGTGACGCGCAGATTGAAGGCGTGGAGAATATAGAACAAAGTCAAAAAGATAAAACGTTGCCAACAAGTGAGCAATTAGTTGACAGTACTCCCACACTACAAGGTAATATCGAGGCAAACGAGGCAAAAGCTGAATTTAATAAGGGAGAAGAACAAAATCAAGACAAGAAGGCGAAACCAAGAATAATTGAGCCTGACCAAACGAGCATGCAATCCATTCAATTAGTCGACAGTCCTCCACCATTGCAAAATAATAACGAGGCTGTGCCTGACGAAGCAATAGCTGGATTAGATAAGATTTTTGCCTCGATAGATAATCTAACTGCAAAGAAAACGGATTACTTGGACTCGGAAGATAGTTCTGAAAATGACTTGGAAATTATTACACCCATAGTGCCGGTATCAAAAGACCGAACAGATGACCAGAACATCTTACCCACTCACCATGTTGTCTATAATGAGCACAACTCGCAACCGGGTGGCGTTGGCTGGAATGAAGAAATGATGAAATTTTATAATCTTTCTTGGCAAGGCGAAAAATTCACACTAGTTGAAGTACTAAACGGAATGGAAAGTAAGTAGAACTTAACAAATATCAAATGCTTGTAATTAAACGTTTTTACATTTGCTTGGCTAATTTATAGGGGATCGAAGACTATGGAAAATTTACTCTGAAGATCGTTTCCCTAAGGTACGCCCGTATAGTAACTTAAAATGTTTCAACTGTTGTGAATTTGGGCACACGCGCGCCAAATGTAAGCGCCCGAAAAAACCACAAGTTTGTTACATGTGTGGCGAAAGCGGTCATTTAGAGCCACGCTGTCCGAATACGCTTTGTTTAAGGGTAAATTTTTATTTTTAAAATTTCTTTCTTAGATATTCCTGCTCATATATTAGTATATACATTTTTTGCTTATAGTGTGGAAATAAAACCCAAGTGTTTACGAAAAGCTGCAATGCTTGCACATTCCAAAATCGGCTTATTTGTCCCATTTGCAAAGTTCGTGGTCATTCGATTAATCTCTGCCCTGACAAATGGCGTCGTTACCATTCCACGGTAAGCTTGATTACATTGAAATTTTTTGTAAAATAATTTAAAGTATAATTTCTCGTTAGACCCAACCCAATGATCAGCCGAACAGTCAAGTTGAGTTCAATAAGCGCAAAATGTGTTGCGTCTGCGGAGGTAGGGGACATTTCTCCGACACATGTCGCAGTGCAGTTCGTTTTATGGAATATCCAATTATTGTCAGCCACGTAAAATCACATCAAAAATCATATAGTGACATGCTGTTTAAATCTCCACGCTCTGGAATTGCACTCAATCTGATGTATAGACCTGGAGATGCAGTTGTTTTTCGTATGGCTGCAAAAAGTGCACGAAATGGCTATTACGAACGCTTCTTGAAAGCAGTTGGTTTGGGCGGTATGCTAAAACGAAAACGACCGAGTAATTGTGCGTCAGTTACGAAAAATGTATCCAAGAAAGCTAAGAATCTCTCTGGTCATTACGAACCGAACCCGTACGGTAAAGTAGCAAGAGAAGGCGTCACATCTACAGATAAATCCCTTAGACAGAATATAGCAACTGCAGAGGCTCCCAATCAGGTTAGATACAACGTGTAGTGTAATCCACTTTTTTTTTATAATTTTATTTTCTTTATTGCAGGTGCCGGAAGTTAGCGGTAGTGCGGCCACGACAGAAGTAATGACGACAGACCCAGAGAATTTTTGTTCGAAAAATAATAATTCTGAATTTGTACAAAAGGCACAAAGTAACAGTAACGTTGTAAATGAGTTTAAGACACCAAGTGAAATACCAGCTACTATTGCTGCTTCGCAAAGGTCTCAAAGCAAAGACAACTTAACTGTGGATTCAGACTCAAATTATAGTTTCTCGGATCATTTCGAGATACCAGCACCGGCTGTTAGTACAAAGAATACAGCACATACAGAAGAGGAAAAAATGGACGAGCAACCATCGACGTCCGCTGCTGCTAAAGGCAAACAAAGACACGTTCGTGAAATGGAACCATTGCCAGACTTTATACCATTAGGAGATAACAGTGATGTGAACACGGGTGAAATAGGCGATAATTTTGGCACAAATACAGGCATTTCACACCGTTTTGTTACTGCGGATACTGACGATGAGAATATGGATGAAAACAAAAATGAGAATGATTCACCGTGTGAAGCTAAAGTTTACCTAACACCTTTTCATAGCAATTATTTGTTATCGCCAACCGGTCACGACTTTTTGGTACAAAAATCCAAAGAGTGTAATATCAAAGCAAGGCTCGATTGGACATCGGTCGGTCATGTTTTGGTCATATTTGGACTTGCCTTTGATCAGGACACATTTCACAAAGCCCTACTCGAGCAATGTCAGAAATTTATGGACCAAATGAATAATAAACAATTTAGTGGTATCAGAGTGCCCAAACGCATAGACGCGTTAATACGTTTTCTACGTGAAAATATCTCTCAGTTGCAAAGCGATTTAGGTGATGTAAATGACTTACAAAAACGCATTAAGAATCTAGAGAACACGCATACAAAAGCAAATATGAAATTGGCAGAAAAATGTCGTCGCTTGCTCAATATGATATTATTGGGTCAAGCTGGCCTCGGTGACGGCGACAAGCATTTAGACAAACTCTTAATTAATTTGAAATCGCTGATCAATGATTATCAAGCTGAAAATATGGTACCACAATCGCTACGCGAAGAAATTGATTCACACTGCAAAGTGCTCTTTACTTCGTATCGGCATGATAATTATCCGGAACTCATACAAACCTACAACAAGATGTCGAAAAATGAAAAAAATTATGTAAATATAGATCCGCGGCTATTGGGGCAAAAAATGCTAGATGTCAGCCTAACACCTGAGCAAAAATCACGACTGGAACAATCACCAGCGTTAGGGCCCTCAGCACAACAGAGCAATCAAACATTAACTCGCAGAAAATCTACTGAAAACACCGTATCTAATTCACCATACGCCGCAAAGTCAAGATTGCCTACGAAACAAAAGGATTTAACGCAGCCACAAGTGGCACAAGCTACAATAACCAATGCACCTGTCGTCGTAGCGAAGGGCAAAAATAGACCACAAAACACTACAATAGTTGAGAATACGGCAGAAGTTGGCAATACAAAAGCGAAATCGAATATGAATACACCAGTTAAGGGGCAAAAATTTGCACCGCCACCATTCGTAAACCCTCAACAAAAATCTACAGTGATTACAAATATTAAAGAAGCTATACAGAATCGGGCGCCTGCATTTAATGATTTACTACATGGCAATTGTAACGCTTCAGCTGGTGGGTATGGGAAAGTTCCTTCAGAGGGTCCTTCGGTATTTTGGTCTCGCGAATCATCGCGTTACTTAGATGAATGCATTCGCATGGCTGAATCAAATACGGAGTTGTTGCAAAAGTTGCAGCGCATACAGACAAAGTCGTTGGAAGGGTCACTTTCATATAATGATTATCGCGCTGTGATTAAACTACACGGCGCCATGGTGGGAAATTAAATTTAAGAAATGGACAATGATAAACTAATATGACGGAATGGATGATTGATGGCTTTGCTGTAAAATCTCCGAGCGAATACATTAAACTAATTTTTTAGTTGTACAAAACCATATTTGTACCAAAGCTTGGAGGGTTTAAGCTTTAGTGACACTTTTTCTTTCAAAGGAAGAAAAACTTTACAGACATAAAACAAAACAAAACAAAACAAAAAAAATATTAAATAAAACTGAACATAAATAATCTAAAAACGTTATTTCTTTATGAGGGGTATAATATGCAAAAAGATGCTGGATAACTTTAAACATTTTGTGCCTAGAAGATTTGATCAAAGATTTTACATTTCTTCGCATACATTTATGTATATTCATGGTGTTAGCAAAAGCGATCGGTGCATTTTTTTCTAATTTATTTAAATCGAATGTTTATATGTATGTAAGTATTCGGTAAAAATAAATGATGAAAACATACACACAAATAAAAATTGTTAAGTTGCAATAAAATTCTATTTATTTTTCCCATTTCTATTACATAGGCAAATAATAGAGCTACAAATAAATAATAATTTAATAACAGTTGGTTACATCAAACCTAACTGTGACGATCCATTTATTCATTTTTTTTTTTTAATTTTCGTGCATAATGCTGCTTCTTTGGCATCCACGCATTGTCGCACAGTTACTTATGTATGTATGTGTGTTATCAAGTCGTGTATCCGTTCGCTTAGCCTTGTGTGTTCAATTTGGATATAGGTGATAATGCAAGTCCTTGTCCAGATCCAAGTCATCAATATGTGTGTGCGAAAATTGTCGCAATAATTATCTAATCTAAGTAATTTTTAGGTACATACACTTGTACAATACATATACAAATAAAAACTCATATCAATTTAAATCCTAATGTTACTAATGCTTCTTACAAGCTAATGTATGCAACAGTATTACCGTCGGCGATCAGTGCACCCTATGAGCTAACTTTACGCTGCTGACGTCTGCTGTTGTTCAGTGGTTGTCGAACCCGCTGTTGAAGCCTCAGTCGACTTTTCCTTAATGGCTAACCATGGACAACGCTTTTGTAATTCTGCTCTGTATCTAGGATGACTAATAGCGTACACGAATGGATCGACGCAAGCTACCATTTTGCAAGTACAAGCTGGTATCATGGTTACGCCCGGCGTCAGTAGACTCTTATCACCAAATGCTCCAATCAATGACATTACTCCATACGGCGTCCACGACACGAAGAAGAGGAAACAAATGGTAATGGCCGCTTTTGCGATACGTATTTCCGCCGTTTCCTTACTTTTGTCCACATTTGATCGCAAAGACTCAACATTCATTTTCTTTGCTTGTTCGCGTAGCGCTTTTTCATGACTAAAGACATGACCAACTATTTGACTGTAGTAATAGACGATCATCGATGTTGGGCACACAAAGCTGCAGAAGAATATGGTGCCAACGAAAAGGCGCGTATCGAAGTTGTCTGTTAGGTAGTCAAAAGTGCAAGATGTTAAATAGCCCTCTAGAAAGAAAGATATAAAATATTATTTTAGATTTCGCAAATGAAAATAGTTTTTGAAACACTGGGCTTTTATACCCGCTAAATACATAATTGTGCTATAAATTAGTATTACATATATAGTAGATCTAAATATCTAAGTATATCGGTTCAATTATTTAGGGCTGAGGATTAAATTTTCTTCAGAATCTTCTTTTGATCTATGCAAATATTGTGACGATTGTATGCAACTGTATGTGCCACAGCGTCGTTTGAAGTAGGCGACGCATTGGCGACACATATTACGGTACTATAGAATGTAAATGGGCAAATAGGCATAGTAACAGGACTAGAGAAACTGTTATTGAGTGAGGTCTGATCGTATTCTGCGAACAGAGTGAAGAGACTCAGGAACCGTTAGCTACTTTTAGAGCAATGAAGGGATGTTTATATAATTAGGCACTATGTCCTCGCAGAATCAGTTCAAGAAGTGATCTTGATAAGAGCAGAATTTGCTGTGCTCGTGTAGTGAAAATAAAAAGTGAAGTTAATGAGTTATAGTAAAGTGTAAAAGTGTGAAGTGTAAAGTAATATGGAGTCATCGACAAGCAAATCCTCCACAGAATCATCGACAAACGAAATCCCCGACATATTTATATTCTTTACCCCTAGAAATTGCCTAATATTGTGGCCAGTGGATATCAATCCGTTGAAGATCTCATTTTAATACAATTGCTGTTGTTTTTGTAGTTAGTTTTTTTTTTGTCAGTGCAATCCATAATAACCTACTTGTGATCCAACTGCTGGACAATAGTCAAGACTGTAGAACTAAAAAAATTTATCTAACATTATTTTATAACAATTTTTTTCTTTCTACTTCAATACCAATATGTTCCTCAACAAATTTTTTTATTGTCCTTTTAATAATATGACAAAATCTAAATTTAATGAAATATAAAACAAAAATTAAAATAATCTTAAATAAAACAATTATAGGTTTCTAAATATCATTCCCCTTAAGTTAATGTTTCTTCATTCAGTAAATATATATGTATGTATGTACAATTTTTTGTTTATATAAAATATATCTTTGGCTCAAACAGGGCAAATTCATAATAATCTTTGTGGAGTTCGCGGCAACAGATGAAAATAGATAATATGTTAAAATTAATGTGGCAACATCAATTTATCTATGTTAAAGTGAATACGTATTTGTATCGATACATTAGTTGTCTTTGTTTAACCACCGTGTAAGAAAACGGTTTTTAATCAAGTGTATCATTAGTGTAGTACGTACTTGGTGGAAGTGTTGTTCGTCGAATAGCAATAATTTTTATATTAGTAGCAACACAATTAAAACCAAACAAGACATAATTTTTATTCAATAACGCCAATTTTAATATATGAAAAGTACAATTTTGTGGAAAATCATGTGAATTCATAATGAATCGTTCGAAAAGGTAGTGAAAACAATCGGGTGATATTAATTCTTTTCAGAAAGGGAAGCAACAAAAGCAATATAAAAAAGAACTAAGTGCTAAAAGTGGAGTTAACGCGCATGCAGAAGCGGAGGCTAGTGAGCACTTTTCTGTGTTTCATGTCTAAAAGAGATGGAATATTTATATTCTGACTCTTTTTAATCTATAAGATTGCTACTGCCACTGCCACTGCATTTGAGCTTTACATGAGTTAGTTGCACCGCCTCCATTTCGGTTTTTGAGTGAACTGAAATACTTTGAGTTTGTTGTTTGCACGCACGCTTTGACTTTCTGTCCTTTTATTGCAAACGGATCGTTACATTGTCAAGAGGGTATACAATCACATATAGGGGTAGACAAATGAGTCGGTCGACACAACCCCAGTAAATTCATATCAGCAGTTGCAGCAAAAGCCCTAAAAAAAACGTAGCGTTTCTTTGCCTTCGGCAGCGAAGTAACTGATGTCGGCGCAGGAGTCGACTGAGGTTGTGTTTTTATTATAACATTTAACGCTGCCACCTTATGCAAACATAATAAACACGTCGGGTTTGTTTGTAGTGCGAGTGATTAGAAAGTAGTGAAGTGTATAGCGCTTTTCGTAATGTTGTGGGAGCGAGAATGTAGCAGTTGCTAGTTCAGTATGAGTTGAGTTTTGCATGCATGTTTTTTTAAGATTTTAGGTGGCAACGCTATGCAGTTAATTGTTTTTATTTGTAATGTATGAGCTAAAGATTGCAGAGGAGGTATATAGCGACGAGGGCAGCGCAGTTCTGTATGCCAAACAGATGACATTCGTTTGAGTAAATGTGAACAAAAAAATTAAAAATTTAACTGTGAAAAAATAAATATCTAAAAAGTGGAAATTATAAGGGATACGATATAACGTCCTTGTGCGTGTGACAATGTGAATTTACTTTACAATATACATAGCTGGAGATCGTAAGCAAAAGTGATATATTTATTGCAATAAAGCAAATAGATACCAAGAAAAATTAGCACTATTTTGTTGTAAAGTTTTTGGGAAATCGAGCAATCAAATTATGTAAAGCAAAAATTATTGCAAAGTGTATTTACAAGTGCTTATTCTCTTATGTGCATATGTGTACATACACATCCATCTGTATTTTTAAACACGCTTAGTTTTTGAAGAGTGTATATTGTTTATATTGGAGACTGGTACCTACTTCCGTCGCTCACGTAAACATAAAAACATTACCGTCTGGAGAAATGAAATATTAAGAATTTTATACAAATTGTGAAAAGAAGAAGCCTTACAAAATTTCATTAATGATTACGACAAATGTGGATTATTGTTTGGTCAACCAAAAGAATGTTGAATTGGTAGTGTGTAAGTTAATTTATACTTACATTATAAATATTTTGCATTACCATTATAATTTGAATATTCTCTAGTGAACAAATGCCGAAAGTCTGTACTTGTATATGACTTTAAAACATAATTGTTCAAAAAACTCTCCATACGCTCCCATATTGATTTCTGTGATACGTATGGATTGCATGCATTACCATTGCTAACACAATGTATTGTAAATACATAGTATATAGTTCATTTGAATATTATTACATTTTATATATGTATGTGTTAGCTTTTATGGTTCAAACAAAAACAAATCGTATAAATTACGGATTTAACTAGAAAGATTTGTGTATCTCCAACGTACAATATATATTTGTTTAAACAAATTGCAATTACACTTTTTTATGCCTACTTACTCCGTGGTACATATACATAGTTAACACTAGGGTCAGTTTTTGAAAGCGAAAATTTAATGGAAGTCTTTTGGGTCTTATGACGGGAACTATAAAGTGCTTTGGGAGAATTATTAGGGGGCATTAATGGCATGGACAAAATTATAATTGCATTTTCATTTTCATCATTAAAATACAAATAGTACAATATGTATGAAATCAATAAAATATTACAAAACGAAGGAAGATTGCTGAAAGAATTGGACGTTGTCAAAACTTCCTAAAACAGAATTCTAATAAACTAATTCGCATATTAGTTGAAAAATGTTATATGGAATAAATCTCATAAAGTCTGCCCAGTTGCTCATATTGGTTAAATTGTGAAATATGGTCTGGTCGAGTGAAAGCCAAATAAATTTGGTGGGAAATGTTGGGGAAAACGTTTGTAAGACGTATGAAATATTATATTTATAGTACGAGATATATTATTAAAACGTATGGATTTGTTATTGGATTTATTATTATGTTAGTTTGTTTTTCTTGTCAGTAGTTGAACAAATTATGTGTAAATAACGACAAACACTTTTTAAAATATTTTCTACGAAAACACCCCTGCTAAAACTGCTTGAAGAGTAGTTCATTATGCTCCTGAACAGGGAGCATGCGGACATCACTGTGTAGATGTTCGATCGGAGACATCACGTTATAGTCCGGAGTGCAGTGTGCTGGCATGTCTGAGGCTAAGGACCGGCCGGCCGATTGCTTTATATTTTGCCAACAACGTTTCTTGTTCTTCCCCATGTGCTGCCGGCCGACTTGATGATTTTGTTCTGACTCTGTACTTTGGTAATAATCTCGTTAATATGAGAAGTGAAGGACGGAGTCATGTGTAGAAGTTCACGTATGTGAGGAAAGTTCTCTGAGCGGCATTCATTTGGGAGTGACCAAAAACGATTCTTTTACATATGGCTTTAGCAGCTCACGACTTCCGGTCTTTGACCAAGTATCCTCTGGGTAGCCTTAGAACATCCGTTTGAAGGCGAGCTAATGTGAGAAGGCGAAATATCCCCTACTTAGGGTTGTGCGCTGGGTTTGGGGCTCGCCACTTAAAAAAATACCCCAATGAAAAAGCAAACACAGCCTGCTGCTGTTGACTCGGCTATAATCGCGTAAGCGGTGTCTACGCCAGTAAAGAAGAAGAAGAAGGAGCATAGGCTGTCAACTTTCACGTCTAAAACCTTAGGAGTATTAACAGTAGGAAATTTAACGCCATCGACTGCAATATTAAAGTCAAGTCTGTATTCCTTCGTCCAGTTTGTAAATATTGTCGCGGTGGATTTAATGGGGGAGAGTGTTAGTCTCCGTGCAGCGAAGAAGCGAGAAAGGTCGGTGAGATGGTGACATTTGGTGTTTTCGTTGTCGTGCTAACATCACCGTACCAGGTGATAGAAATTCCCTCTGGTGGTTGAGGAAGTTTCGAAATATACAAATTAAACAGCAACGGGGAAAGAACACCAACCTGTGGAACCTCCTATTTAATTCTTCTTAATTTTAAATTTTTACCTTGAAACAGTACGAGTGATTGCCTACCTTCAGGTAGTTCATAGTCCATCTCTTCAACCCTGGAGGAGGGGAAAGATTTTTCGATGTCCTCAAGTACCGTGATATGGTTGACTGGGTCAAAGGCTTTTGATAAGTCCAACGTTACGAGGACCATTCTTTCGTAAGATGGTTTCTTCTTGAGGCCATGAACTATCTGGGCGTTTATGACGAACAAAAACCAAACTCTATAAGTCACTCGTAATTCCCGTCCTGCTATATGGTGCACAGGCTTGGACGATGACAACAACCAATGAGTTGACGTTGCGAGCTTTCGAGAGAAAAGTTCTGCAAACGATTTATGGTCCTTTGTGAGTTCGGTGGAACGGTGAGCTGTATGAGATATATGACGACATTGACATAGTTCAGCGAATTAAAAGACAGCGGCTACGCTGGCTAGGTCATGTTGTCCGATTGGACGAAAACACTCCAGCTCTGAAAGTATTCGACGCAGTACCCGCCGTGGGAAGCAGAGGAAGAGGAAGAACTTCACTCCGTTGGAGCTCCGGTTTTACACACATCGGGTATTTGAAGAGTGGTCAGCGACAGGTTGAGGACTTTGTCGAGGAAGCTTACTCCTCGAGCCTAGGTGCTTTACCTTCAGCATGTTTATTCCATTAGCCCAAAAGAATTGGAGGACATTGGTTGTGTGTGAATTGCCGGATAATAACGGGTGATTTTTTTGAGGTTAGGATTTTCATGCATTAGTATTTGACAGATCACGTGGGATTTCAGACATGGTGTCAAAGAGAAAGATGCTCAGTATGCTTTGACATTTCATCATGAATAGACTTACTAACGAGCAACGCTTGCAAATCATTGAATTTTATTACCAAAATCAGTGTTCGGTTCGAAATGTGTTTCGCGCTTTAATTTTGTTCAGCGATGAGGCTCATTTCTGGTTGAATGGCTACGTAAATAAGCAAAATTGCCGCATTTGGGGTGAAGAGCAACCAGAAGCCGTTCAAGAACTGCCCATGCATCCCGAAAAATGCACTGTTTGGTGTGGTTTGTACGCTGGTGGAATCATTGGACCGTATTTTTTCAAAGATGCTGTTGGACGCAACGTTACGGTGAATGGCGATCGCTATCGTTCGATGCTAACAAACTTTTTGTTGCCAAAAATGGAAGAACTGAACTTGGTTGACATGTGGTTTCAACAAGATGGCGCTACATGCCACACAGCTCGCGATTCTATGGCCATTTTGAGGGAAAACTTCGGACAACAATTCATCTCAAGAAATGGACCCGTAAGTTGGCCACCAAGATCATGCGATTTAACGCCTTTAGACTATTTTTTGTGGGGCTACGTCAAGTCTAAAGTCTACAGAAATAAGCCAGCAACTATTCCAGCTTTGGAAGACAACATTTCCGAAGAAATTCGGGCTATTCCGGCCGAAATGCTCGAAAAAGTTGCCCAAAATTGGACTTTCCGAATGGACCACCTAAGACGCAGCCGCGGTCAACATTTAAATGAAATTATCTTCAAAAAGTAAATGTCATGAACCAATCTAACGTTTCAAATAAAGAACCGATGAGATTTTGCAAATTTTATGCGTTTTTTTTTTTAAAAAAAGTTATCAAGCTCTTAAAAAATCACCCTATACTTAGCTCGCGCACTTTTCTTTAAACTCGGCCATCATGTCTCTTCGAGTAAGGCAAAGCCTTGACAGCAGTCAAAAGCTTACTCACGCCGGTGCTCTATCCATTTTGTCAGCTTTTGCTACGATCTTTTGATAGGAATGCCAAAAATTGTGATGCGCGATAAAATCGCCTGGTACTTAACGGTTTTCACCATGAAGTAGCGCACCTATGTATGTGCGGTGTTTATATTAAATATTTCGACTCGTCATCGCCTGACCGGGTGGCTATATCCAGAGATCAACCAGTACGACTCTGTACCAGTTGACCTCGGAGATCGAGAGCTCACTGGAGGAAGGGGAGGTGATGATATGTGCCTTCTTTGACATCGAAGGTGCTTTCGACAACACAGCTCACAGGAGTGTAGCCAGGGCACTGGAGAGAAGGAAGGTGGCTGCACCGCTGCGCAGATGGATTGAGGCTGTGCTGCACACCAGGATAGCCGAGACCAAAGTAGGGAATACAACGATTCGTCATGGTGCGACAAGAGGATGCCCACAGGGAGGTGTGCTATCACCACTACTATGGAGCCTTGTCGTGGATGAGCTGCTAGGATTGCTAACTGACAATGGGATCCGCTGCCAAGGGTATGCGGACGACATTGTGATATTAGCAAGAGGTAAATTTGAGGACACTCTCTGTGACCTAGTACAACGGGGTCTAAATCTGGCAATGGGGTGGTGCAGGGGAGTTGAATTAAACATCAACCCCTCGAAGACAACCATAGTTCCTTTTACAAGGGGCAGGTCCCTATCCGGCCTGAGAAACCTCACACTTGGGGGCGAGAGATTGAAATGACTAACAAGGTTAAATACCTAGGTCTCACTCTGGATTCCACCCTGCGGTGGAAGCAGCACGTGAACCAAACGGTAGCCAAGGCAACAAAAGCACTGATGGTGCGCAAACGGCTGGCGTGTAAATCCTGGGGCTGTAAGCCAAAGATCGTTAGTTGGTTATATACCATGATTGTCCGACCGTACTGGGCCTCTGTGGCAGCGCAGGCTTCGGTGGCAACCCAACTATCCAAGCTTCAGCGGCTAGCATGCGAGTGCATGACGGGAGCCATGCGGATCTGCCCTACGGCGGCTCTGGAGGTCCTGATGGAACTCACACCGCTCCATATAATAATAGGTCAAGTAGCCAAGCACTCACTTCTGCAGATAACAGCAGAGGCTTGTGGCAAAGGCAAGATAATTTCGTCCCAGAGGATGGAGAGTATAAGTGGCGATATTCCTATTGCCCTCCTCCCGAGGGACGGCATTAGCAAAACAACCCATTTCACGAAGAGGTTCAAGGTTACCCTCGGTAGCAAGGGTGAGTGGAACGACCCCACTCTTGAGCAAATGCTAAGGGAAAGTACATTGAGGTGGTACACCGACGGCTCGAAGACATCGGAAGGAATAGGTGCGGGTATTGCGGGTCCGCGTACCAAGCTCTCCATTCCGATGGGGAACTTTCCGAGCATTTTCCAAGCCGAAGTTCTGGCTATAAGTCGGTGTATTGAGATAAACCTCCACCGCAACTATCGCAACGAGCGAATTGCTATACTCAGCGATAGTCAAGCGGCACTAAAAGCGATCTCTTCCTACGAGATCAAATCGCTACTAGTGCAGGAGTGTAGAAGAAGGCTTGACAACCTAGCCGAAAAGAACCGGGTACACCTGATCTGGGTGCCTGGTCACAGGGGAATAGCCGGCAATGAACTGGCTGACGAGCTTGCCCGCTCCGCAGCCTCCACTACTATGGTGGGGCCCGAACCGTTCACTGGAGTGTGTCCCCACACGGTGAAGGAACTGCTCCGCAAAGAGGAAAGAGCGTGCAGAGAGACACATGGCAGCGAGCGCACGGGATGCGGCATGCCAAGCTGTTAGTTGGGGGGTATAACCAAAAGAGGTTCGAGTCGATAATAAACCTCCCAAGAAATAAATTCAGGCTCCTGGTCGCATTCTATACTCCATCGATAAGACGATATTGCACGGTGTTGCGCAGTATGAAGGCGAAGTCACAACACCATTATCTCGCTCGCAATCCTTACGTTGGACGTTAAAGCCTGCACAACTCAGAAGATCTGAGCGGCTGTTTAACAAGGGTTTCTTGAAACGCAGCAATTGATACTCGTTTCCTACTCATGAATCCTACTATCTCCTCGATCTCACTCTGGAGTCCGTTGTAGTTGAATTGTAGAATTCGAGTTTGGCGCTAAAATCGTGGTAGGGGGGTAGCTTTTCACAAAGTGGAGTTCAGCCATTTTTCCTGATTGAAAGCGTCATGAATCAAGTGGCATATGTCAAAATATTAGATAAGGTAATGTTACCACCTGAGGTAATATAAAATTTATATGTGTATATCGACAAGATAATGATCATCAAGTGTGCAAAGAATTGGTTGTAGAGTCAAACGAGTTGAGGTTGCGGTCTGTGCGGTTTTCTTTTCTCAACTCTATAAAAAAAAAACATCAGTGCCGACATGAAAAAAGTGATTCGACCGAAAACCAACTATTTTAAGAAATTTGTGGCAGGTTTTAGAAGAATTACCACTTGAACATGGTGAGTCTCATAGACTCTATTTCCAGGAAGTGTGACGCTTTCTTTAAAAAAAAAACCGAAACAATTCAATGAAATATTATTTGATTTATTGTTCTGTAACATCTTAGTGAATGTTTTGTGCAAAATTTTTAAACAAAAACGCTTTTCTTATTGGAAATTTTCAGATTCGCTCTGTTAATGTGGTCATTGCTTATTTTCTTAGAGACAAATGTACATATATACACAGAGAACAAACGAAATGTCTTATCATAAACGTTTAATTGGAGCAACTATTTTTAATACATACATACATACATACATTTGTACAAATGTATACCCACATACGCATGATCCTACAAAAATGTGGTTATTAAAGATATATTAGTGTTTTGAAGTTTTGCCGACATTGCAAATTGTTGAGAACCATGAATGTAAAGAATTCTACAGTAGGTAATCTTGAAGCCCTTTAAATCAGCTCTTGGCAGTCTTTGTAGTATTATCATTGTTTCTGTGTCTGTTCTATGTTCAGTGTAAACAAACATTGTTCATTAGCTTGTGCAGCTTTAATGGCAAGACACAGCTTTGCCTTGAAATTCGAATACAGCGACAAGACTAATGAAAATCTTTGAAAACTAACACTCTTTTAGGTATTTGGAGAGTTTGAAATGCTTACTAAGCTAACACATTTCAGTTCAATAACTTTTTCAAGCAGTTTCGGTGGTTCTTGGCATACACATATGTATGTATGTATGTATTTAAAACCAGGTGATATATTGCATCATGACATAAACGTATACACACATATGTATAAACATATGCTCTTAAATATGTGCGTATGTACGTATGTGTTTGCAGGTATCTGGGTATAAACTAGAGACCTTTTAAAGAGAGAGTGAAAAAGGTTGAGTTCACACGCACACAGCTCCTTACCTATATCATCTATGGGTATGTGCGTACGTATGTACATTCATTTGTCCACTACTTCTCCGGTTTGCTAGCTAAATTAGAAAATTTGTGTGCGAAAAGGGTAAATTTTTCATATAAAATTACTTTTGGAAATACATAAATATGATAAACTCAAGCAACAAAGTAATGAACTATCTTCCTATCTCGAAATTGAAGATTTACATTAATAGGTATGTATATGTCGTGAAGATATTTTGTTAAATAAATACGTTTTCAATATAAGAACTTGATTTTGATCGGCCAGCTTGTATGACAGTTATATGCTAAAGTGATGAGATATCGACGGTTCCGGCAAAGGAGCAGTCTCTTGTTGAAAAAAGAGCTTGCGCAAAATTTCAGATCGATAACT
>NW_026038360.1:0-25000 GCF_023373825.1 Bactrocera dorsalis
ATATCTGCAAACCAACACCGAAAGGTATTTGAAGCCAAAAATAATTCACCGTTTTATTTTAATAATTATTCTGCTTTTCTAAATTTTCTCAGAAGCTGTGAAACCTAAAGATGGCAGCATGTTCTCCTTCAGTTTAAATACGGAGAATAATCCACCTGGCGCTTTTCACAACATGCAAGCGGATTTGTCGATTTCCAAAGTTAATACAATTGCAACAAGCACACCGGCAACAGCAGCACCAACACCAACAATTTTTGGCAAGCTCACCACAACAGAACAGTCACCTTCACCATTCAGTGTCGCCAATACAAATGTAACGGCATTTGGTGGTACTTTAGGCTCCACCACACCATCTACATTATCTTTACCGACCACTAGTAGTATTGGTGGCGCAGGCGCATCTGCGTTTTCGTTTACGAACTCGTCCCTCTTCAAACAGCTGCCCACTTTCCAAAGTCAAACTCTTGCAAGTACCGCTACAACTATCACTACTACTACTACTACTACTGCGGCGACCGTTACGTCAACATCAGCAACTATAAGCGCGCTGACCGCAGCCAAACCAGCGCCAACGGAAGCAGCTGCTTTTACCAAAACAACTACAGCCGTTCCCACAGCTTCATTAGCCCCTACTGCTGCAATAACCGTTGCTGCCGCCACAACAATCCTAACACCAACGCCGTCACCTACAATAGTTGCACCCACCGCTGTCTCGGCGGCACCTGTTAGCGGCGCAACCAGTCCATTCTTTTCAACGATTGCAGCGGCTAAAGCGCCTGGCGAATCGCTGTTTGGCAATTTAGGGCAACCAACTCAAGCTGTCAGCCCCGTTAGCTCTATGGCAAAAACTGACAATGCTTCGCAACCGGCAACGACCACAAGCGTTTCGGCATTTGGTGGCTTATCATTGGGTAGTCAAGCGCCAGCTGCCAGTGGTGGTAGTATCTTTGGCAATTCTGGTAGCGTAGGGTTTGGTGCTGCAACGGGTGGCATATTTGCTGCTGCCGCTGCTGCCAGCATGCCAGCAAGCCCCGCAGCGCCTGGCGCCAATACCTCTGCTGGTTCCATATTTGGTAACAGTGCCGTTAAGAGTCCTGACAGTACTGGTGGGTCGATTTTTGGGAATGCTGCAGCGAAACCGGCTGAAAATACTGGTTCTATATTTGGTAATGCGGCAGTTAAGAGCGCTGATAATGCAGGTGGCTCTATATTTGGTGGTACGCCTGCTAAAAATCCTGACAATGTCAATGTTTTCGGTTCACCAACCTCAGCCAATGCAGCCGTCAGTAGTAGTTCGATTTTCGGTCAATCGTCTGGTAGCATTTTTGCTTCTGCTGCCGCCGCCAACAAGCCGGATTCAACATCCACAGCATCTGGTTTCAGTTTTGTTGGTTCCGCTTTTGGCGCTGCACCGAATAATACCGCTGCGTCTGGCGGCTCTATATTTGGTGCCGCTGCAGCTGCTTCAGGTCCGCAGCAACAACAGCAAGCAAATATATTTAGTTCACCCGCCAGCGGTTTTGGTGCCACAGCTAATTCACCGTTCAGTTCATTCTCACAAGGTGGCTCGTCAATAGCAAGCACAGGTTTTGGTTCACCTTCACAGCAGCAACAAGCGGGTGCATTTCCACGACCAGTTTTCGGTGGTGCGCCAACATTCGGTAGTCCACCGGGTTTCGGTGCACAACCTAGTTTTGGTGGCGCACCGACTTTTGGTAGTCCCAAAGGTTTCGGCTCCTTTGCCACGCCCACAACCACCGCCTTCAGCGCGCCTACAACGCAGAGCAGCAATATTTTTGATGCTTTGGGCTCGACAGATACAGGCTTGTCCTTTGGCAATCTAGCACAGACGACGAATACTCCGCCAGATGCTCCGAAGCCTATATTTGGCGGGTAAGTTATAACACAACCACAATTGTAAAGCAAAATGTATCTGACTTTCTCTTTTATACTCTAGCTCCTCATTCATGAATTATCGGGCATAAGCGTGCCACAATGTCTAGGTGAAAGCGAGCCAGATAACAGGTTACAATTTCAAATGATTTTATTTAAGTTTTTGAAATTATGCTATGAAGAAAAAATGGATATTAAACAAAAATACAACAATTATAATTTTAAACTACAAGAAATTTCAATATCAAATTAATACGTTTTCGAAATTAATACAAAAGCTTCGAATTTATTAATTGAGACATATTAACCATACCTAAATAGCTAATAGCTCCTTCAATTTATTTTTATTTTTCCATATTAGCTTTTATTATTTTTAATTAATTTTTTTACTGTTAATTTGTTTTTAGTTTTTAATAAATTTAATTTGTAATTAATCGGATTTTTTGTAATTAATTGCTTTTAATTTTTTTTTGTAAAAATTTGTTTTTGTAATTAATTGTTTTTTTTTTTGTAATTCAAATCTTTTTGTAATAATTGGTCTTTTATTTTTTGGAAATTTTTTTTTAATTAATTGCTTTTTATTTCCGTAATTAATCGCTTTTTTAGTAATTAATTGTCATTTTATTTTTTTTAGTAATTAATGCTTTTAAATTTTTTTGTAATAATTTGCCTTTTATTTTTTTGTAATTAATTGCTTTGAAAATTTTTTGTAATTGTTTTTTTTTTTTAATTAATTGCTTTTTAATTTTTTTAATTAATTGCTTTTTATTTTTGTAATAATTTGCTTTTTATTTCTTTTGTAATTGTCATTTTATTTTTTTAGTAATTAATTGCTTTTAATTTTTTTTAATAATTTTCTTAATTAGTAATTTAGGGTAATTTTTTATATTTTTCATTTCTTTTCATTTTAATGCAATTAATTTTTTTATTTAATATTTTTTTTTTAGCTTTTAATTATTTTTAACTTTTAATTAATTCTCTTTTTAATTTTTAGATCTTCATCCAACATTTTGTGCTCTCATTTATATTACCTTTTAAACTTGATAAAAACAAATTAAGATTTTTAATTCTAATTTTATTTTTAAATTTTCAATTAAAACAGAAACTTTCAAATATTTTTTTTTTATAATTTTTCAATACCATATGTACATATGTATATACAATATATACTTTTTTAGTATGATTTTCAAAGAGGAACTAGACTTGGCTCAAATCAATTTCTCAATTACTTTTTTAAATCAACTCAAACTCCTCAAAGATGTGTATAACGAAAAACACTTTTTTTATAGTTAAGTAGTATTGTATTTTTTATTTACAATAATTTATAAGTAATCATTTCCTATTTAATTGTAAAACTATGTATAGTTTTATTAGAATTTTGTAATTCAGCCGCTGACTCTGTACCCAGAATTGCATTTAGCTGTATTAGATCGTATTTTGTATATAACACAGTAATGCTCATCGAATCGTCCAAGCCATCTGCCGCATTCTGATTGCTTTCATTCATCATATTGACCATCTCTGAATATAACTGCGGCCACATTGGCGGCTGATACATAATCAAATGGCGTATACCCTTTATACGTGTACGCTGATAAAAGTGATAACGTTCTGAGTAAAGCAAAAAGTGCACACCGCTGTGATAGAACATGTCTCGCGCACGCGCCACCTTTTCCTTTTTGGTGTATTCACAAATTTGCGCAAAACTAATAGATTCGGCTTTCAAATAGTTACGCAAACGTACATAATCAAAGTAACTCGGTACATATATCATACAATGAGCAAACGAAGGCTTTCTATAACGTGGTAGTATTTCTTTGATGAAATATCGGAAGCGTGTATCGAAAACCGAGTCCAAACTTGTGGTATCTATTAAATTAAATATTTGCGGCGTGGTAACAAAGACGTTGCTTATGTCACCTTGCCGAATCGGATTCGAAATAGACACTTTACCACAGTAGTTGAAGCATTTATTGAAGAAAAGTGAACGTATTTCGGGTAGTTCATGCGAGGAGAGCACCACTGTTTGTCGATAAAAGCGGCATAAGCCATTCAAACACCATGGGCGTACACGCTGTAAATTAACGTTACTTAAAGATTGTGGCTGCAGGTGCAAGTGATCGATTACATGCAGTAGATTTTCCCAATTCTGTGCTAAAAACATTTCCGCCTTGTCCAATATCAGCAGTTCGATCGAATTTAAAAAATCAAAGGCGCCTGTCTCTTTGCTGTTTGATGCTATGCCCAAACGTAGGCCCAAAGGCGATGCAATGATAATATCGGATGCATTGAAATCCGTGTAGAGCTTTAAGTTCTTCTTGGTTATAGAAATACCAATCTTAAAGTTGTCATCTATATTGCCTTTAAACGTTTCTACGTAATCTTCCGGTTTCGGTTTGTTTTGCGGGAAACGCAAGGTTTCGCCCGTATATTCATCAGTGAAACGCGAGAAGTTCATTAATTTTGCTTCTAAAAATATATAAAAATGTAAAGGAATTCAAATTTTAGTTATATTATTTATTTACACACCCATATTTTTGCCGTACAATAGCCGACCCATATTTGTCACAATTTGATAGGCGCATTTCCTGAATGGCAAAATGACAAGTACTTTGGGTCGCGCCAATCCTTGATCTCGATAACTGTCCGGTATGGTCACTATATTTGGTGTGGCTGCCAATTTCATATTATGTTTTAGTATGCGATTACGAGTCTTTAGCATATGATTTAAAATGTGCGCACTATAGCATAAACGTAATTCATCTATCTTGTCCTTCTGCACGTTGGGATGACAGAAATCATTATAGTGATTGAGTATTTGAAAAACTTCTGATTGCAAGGGTGTGATTTCTTTTGTAAAGTTTTCTAGTATAGCTGTTCTAATATTCATTGTATGTAAATGTTCCGTGCCAAGTAGTTTGTAATTAGTATTCCAATTAAGTTCACTTTTAGGTAGTTCTTCACATACAAATTGTGGTATTTGCATTTTGATTGAACCCAAATGTGGCCAAGTAAGTACGCTTTTCTTAACTTCACTCTGTGCGGTCCATAAGTTATCCACAATTTCAAGCGGCAAATCGAAATCAAAATGCTGCGCAAATGAGTCATTGGATTCTACAGCTTCTAATTCCTCGACTTCTTGTGCAGCTTCCTCAACCACATCTTCCTCAGCACGTTTCGCTTCAGGAGCAACTGATAATTCATCATCCGTATCGTCATCAATGGAATCGTCAGCGGAGATATAACCTTGTTCTGTTCAGTATATTATGATAACTCTGGTCTGGAAACTGATGTGCTTTAATGCTTACCTTTTGCGGAGAGGGTATCCATTAGTTCGTTGAAGGTATTTAATTCGGCATTATCATCTTCCTCATCCTTTATGAATTCAAATATTTTGCCTTCGGCTTCATCTATTTTGATTTCCTCCTTTTCTCTGTAGGACTTTTCCAAGAGTGCCTGTTTCCGGTGTTGTTCCATCATTTCCTTCGCTTTTCGTTTAAATTTAAGATTTTTAGTTGTTTTATTCAGGTGAGGATTACGCTCCGCTGTTTTCAGTTTTTTCTTCGCCCCCATATTATTGAACAATGTTTTGGAATTCTATAGAAATATAAAATATCAAAACACGAATGAGGTATGGTGCACAATTTTTGTTTTTATTTCAACCACGCTTTTTCTAAAGTGTTGCCGTATTAATATATTTATTCTTATATTCTTAAAAAGATTTATTTTCATTTTCACAAAAACAATAATAATATAAAAATACATTCGCTAGTGTGTAAATTTATGTCTTAGTATAATAACTTTGTGAAAATTATTTTACTTTAGTCATTTAAATTAAATTTCATTTACATATTTTAAATTTTATTAAATTCATGAAAATGTTATTAAAATGACGTACAATATACACCCTGTGTTGATTTCACCATTCAAGTTGAAACATTGCCGACAAATTCGCAAGTATTTACAATTTTTCTCCGGCGTAATAACAACACATTTAAAATAAGAAAAATATGGCACAAAGATCAATTACGTTAGTTATAAATATTTTAAAAGATTCCTTGGTGAAAGTTAATAGCTTAAATACATTTGTTTTTAGGTCATTTTTTAAACCAGCATCTAGTGCGGGCACTGAGGAAGCATCAAGCGCGAAACGCAGCAGGTGAGGAATATAAAGCGCGCTAAAGGTTTGTTTGTATATTAATTAAGAAGCATTTAATTTAAGGCAGGAAAGTCCTCAGTCTAATGGAAAGATTGGGGAACCGGAGAAGAAAATTCAGAGAAAATCTGAAGAAGCGGACAATAGAAACGCAAAGCAAAATGTACAGACCAATGGTAAAAATAAAGATACAAAGAAGGCATCACCAAAGGCGTCAAAAACATCACCAAAGAACAAGAATACATCCAGTCCTTTCAAAAAGCAAATAAATGATATCAAAAAAGAGATCAAACAAGAAAAAGAAACCGTAGACAGCAAGCTTAATATTACGTCCAGCCCATTCAAAAAGCAAATAAGTGATGCCGAAAAAGACATCTCAAATGAAAAGGAAAATGAAAAATCCGACAGCAAACATGTGGAAGTAAAGTCTGAGCCAAAATCAAGTAAAGATGATGATGCTTCGAAACAAAACTCAAGTAAAGATGATAATGCGAATGTTAAAAAACTTTCGGTGGAAGCCAATCAGTGTGGTGCCGAATACAATCCAGCTTCTGCGAGATATCATCCCATAAAAGATGCTTATTGGAAAGCGAAACAAAGGTAGGGTAAGCTGTTTTATTCTAAATGCTTTTATAAATGTATTTTTTTTGGGAGCAGCACACCATATTTGGCTTTAGCAAGAACTTTTGAAATGATCGAGGATACCAAGGGACGTTATAAGATGGTAGAAATACTAGCAAATTTCTTAAGCTCTGTGTTATTATTAAACCCAGATGATTTATTATCATGTATTTATTTAAGTATAAATCAATTGGCACCGGCATATGAAGGTAAAGTAAGAAATATTTTGTTTTGGGACTAAATAAAATCAAATAAATTTGCAGGCGTAGAGCTTGGCGTAGCGGAAACCACCTTGATGAAAGTCATAGCTGTCTCTACTGGACGTGAACTGAAATTTATTAAAACACAAACACAGGAAATTGGTGACTTAGGCATTGTTGCTGAACGTTCAAGAGTTTCACAGCGTATGATGTTTACGCCGAAACCACTCACCGTACAAACTGTCTATCAAAAATTGAGAACCATAGCAAAAAGTTCGGGTAAGGCAAAATCGCCAATTATACATGACCTCTTTGTGGCATCGCGTTACTCCGAAGCTAGATATATTATACGATCACTGATTGGCAAGATGCGTATAGGAATTGCGGAAAAAAGTTTATTTCAGGCTTTAGCCACAGCGTTAGTGAGCAGTAGAGGATATGATGAAAACTATAAAAAGAAAAAGCAATCTGAAGCTGATATAAAAAAGGATATTGAGGATATAACATTTCTACTTAAAACTGCTTATTGGTAAAGTCATATACATATAAGTAGAAATCTCTTTTTATAATCTTGTAATATTTTTTTAACAATAATTTCAGCCAATGTCCAAACTTCGATAAAATCGTATCGACCTTACTTACACACGGCATTGACGATTTACTAAAATATTGCACCATGGAACCCGGTGTGCCATTGAAACCTATGTTGGCACATCCAACACGTGGTGTATCCGAGGTGATGGATCGCTTGAAAGGCAACATCACGTGCGAATGGAAATACGATGGCGAACGTGCGCAAATTCATGGCGACAAAAATGGCACCGTTAATATATATTCACGTAATCAAGAGAATAACACAACCAAATACCCGGATATAATAAATCGCATCGATCACTTCAAAAAGGACACGGTACAATCATATATAGTAGACAGCGAAGTGGTAGCTTGGGATATTGAGCAGAAACAAATTCTACCCTTCCAAGTGCTTAGCACCCGAAAAAGAAAGAATGTAGATGTGGAGGAGATTAAAGTGCAAGTCTGCGTATACGCATTCGATCTATTATATCTGAATGGCGAGGCTTTAACATCGAAGAATTTCGAAGACAGAAGACAATTGCTGCGAGATAATTTCAATGAAGTTGAGGGTGAATTTCAATTTGCCACTTCATGTGACACCAATGATCCGGACGACATACAAGGCTTCTTGGAAAATTCTATTAAAGGTTGCTATGCAGTTTATTTGCGCATATAAATACATTTCGAATAAATATAATGATTTTAGGTAATTGTGAGGGTTTGATGATCAAGTCGCTGGATAACGATGCAACCTATGAAATTGCGAAACGTTCACACAAGTGGTTGAAACTGAAAAAGGATTATCTGACTGGTGTGGGCGATTCCTTAGATCTAGTTGTTATAGGCGGTTACATAGGCAAAGGCAAACGCACCGGTGTGTATGGTGGATTCTTACTTGCTTGCTACGACGACGAAAATGAGGAATATCAAAGTATATGCAAAATAGGCACAGGTAAGCAAATTAAAAACAAAAAGAAAACAAATTAAATGACATCAATTAAATTTCACATTTGTCAGGTCTGAACGATGAGGATTTGAGCACACATGCAAAATTCTTCAAAGAACACACTATACCAGCACCAAAATCATATTACCGATATGATGCCACCTTGGCGCCCGACACTTGGTTTGAGGCCGTGCAAGTGTGGGAGGTCAAATGTGCGGATCTTTCCTTGAGTCCGGTGCATAAAGCCGCAATCGGTATTATCGATCCTGAAAAGGGCATATCACTAAGATTTCCACGTTTTATACGTATACGTGATGATAAATCTACAGAGGATGCAACAGGTGCACAACAAGTGGCTTATATGTATCGCAATCAAGATCAAGTTAAGAATCAAAAAACCAATGCTGCAGAGTTTGATGATGATTTCTACTAATTATACATATATGTATGCATAAGAAATATACTTTTTATTTAGGGTAGCTCTATATTTTAGTTATCTCGAAATATACAAATGTTGTTAGTACCCAAAAACGTTAAACTTAACTATTATAAAAAAAAATTTCAAAATACGAATTTGTTTAGCCAATGCTTCAGTCTATCTGCACACAAAATTTCATACGTATATCACAAAAATTAAACGAGTTATGTATATTAAAATTTGTTAATAAGATTAAAAATATGTGTATAACTTCTCACCTCACTTGTTTTTTAAGAAATTTTATATTTATAAAACAACGCTGGCAACTGAAACAAAATAAGATTCACACCACCATTGCAGAAATAATTGTTAGAAAACTTAATAAACACAAAGTACTGTTATCGAGCAACGTTGCATGGTGACTTTTTTGTCCCTATTATTTCTGCCACTGGTGTACTATATATGCCGTTTGTAGTGATTCCCGGCCCAGAAGCTCTGTAAATGGCAATTTGAAATAAATGTCTAGTGCGTTTGAATTGTAACTAGTACGCTTTTATTCAATTTCTGTGCAACTAACGTGCTAAACCAATTGTATATGCGCATATTTTCCATTTTTAAATAATTTGCAGGAGTATTAAACCGCTCAAGCATAACTTGTACGCTTTGTTTTTGTTTATCTATTTGAAAACCGAAAAGGAAGCAATTCTTTCGACAGGATCCAGAATTACGGTAAAAAAATAGCTGGCGGTGAAGCGGAAATTAATTATTCGAATCGAAAAACGGTTCTTTTTTTTATTTACCTATTATTTTTTTGCTTTTATTTGTGTTTTTTTTTATTTCATTCTATTTGTGTATTATTTTTTTATGATAGGTTTTTTTATTTTCATATATTTTTTTTCTTCTTTATCATATACATATCGCTCATTTGCTGCAAGACCGGCATAAGTCAAAAACATCGATTCTCCAGAAACGCGTTTAAAGTTTTCAACTGACTACAACCTTACACGGTGACTCCAACCTTACACCGCGTCTCAAGCGGAGCATATAAGAGGTATTCATATGAATTTTTCACTCAACATGAAGTATGATATAACGAACAATTCTGCAGCATTAACTCAAAAATCACGTTTGTTGATTTCTGCCGGTCTTGCAGCAAATGAGCGATATGTATATTCATTCTTGTACAACTACAACTGTATTATTCATGTTGTTGGTATTATGCATTGTCATACATTCATTACATATTGTTGTTTTTATTATTATATTTGTAATTAATTTACCTTTACTATTTATATTTATTTGAATTTTATAAATTACCTGACATGATACAATTCCTTCTAAGCCGGACTCGAATCTCCAACCTCTGTAACGCCATGCTGTAAGTCTTACCATTACACCACAGTCGCTTTATGATGGAGTAGTGACTATTTCACATAAGTACTGCATGTCCTGTTAATACAACAGAGTGCTGTAATGTAAATGCAACAGGACTTGCAGTGAACTCACTGCCATCACATTAGCAATGTTGCGGTAGGGATTATTTCACATAAGTACTGCAAGTCCTGTTAATACAAAAGAGTGCTGTAATGTAAATGCAACAGGATATGCAGTGAACTCACTAACATTGGTGAATATTTTGTGTGATAGATTTGTAAATTTACATTTATTAAAAAAAATATTTTACAATTACGTCATTATTACAAATTAGTGTTTTTATTTATTGTTGTAAATGCTTGGGTAATTTTATTAGTAAATGTGCTGTTAAAAATCTTTCGCTGACAATTTGACTATCTGTGTATTAAATGCATTTTTATTTATATGCATGGCTGGTGGGCAATTGTAAGGTGCATTTTCCAGTGATTATTTAAGTGCTATTGGTTTATATTTCCGAATTTTCATCAAAAAATCCCAACATTAGCATCTCCTTCTCAGAAAAATTATAAGGGAAATGTAGGCTAGTTGGCACGAAAATTTCACCGCTAATATTACTAAAATGGAAATTAAAGAAAATGTTTATAAAAATTAGAGATTATATGTATTTATTTGTTTATCCTCAGCAATATCGTTCGTTATTTGTAATATCGGTTTTGAAAATGTTTTTATTAAGAAAATAATTGTATATATGTAATATTCATTGTTAGGAATTTGTACACGTGTATATATATTATATACTATATGTATATTTGAAAAAGTAAATAGAAACAAAATTTAAAAGTATTACGAAATTGTCAAAATTAGTTTATAGTTTTTTTCGTGATAAAATAAACGTATTCTCGAAAAATTTCCGAATTTTATTAAATTTTGTGTAATTTGGGTGTCTTTTTCGGGAAATTTTTAATATTTTTTGTGGACTTAAAACTATTATTATTTTTTCCTTCTTGATCCGTTAAAATTTCGTTCTTTATGTACTTTCTTTCGTCATAAATAGTTTGGTTAGAGTCATTAAGCATTTAAAATTGTTGAGTATTGTTTAGTTATAATTAAAATAATTATACATAAATGCTTTCTAAACTTTTCTGAATTTCATTTTCATGGATACGTAGAAAGTTAATTGTAGTCAATTGCAGTTGAATAACAAAATTTCGCCAAAACAATATTTTTTTGTTATAGTCTACACTATACTTCTACATCGGTGGATAATTATATGTATGTATGTATGTATGTAGAATTATTTTTTAAAAGTTCCACAAATACGAATACTTACGAATCAGGCGTCTCATTGTATCCAATCGTGTATTTATATGGTATATTTGTGGCGGCCCGCTTTGAAGCACACCATGTCGGCTCATATTGCATCGCATAGAAGGGATAGTCGAACGCATTTATATAAATTTGTACGCATAAACCATGGCTGCTATAGTAGGGTTGACTGGAGGCAGCTGGTTGGTAGTGACCGCAGCTACCCAATCTGACATTCTGATGGCAAGTGTAGATCTGTGTGCCCTTATCGCGACTAGAGTGCAAGCACTGTACGTGACGAGCAGCCTCACGATGATCGATGTTGATGAAGACATCGAAACCGGGACCAGCCATGTCACAAGCTGAAATTTAAATATTTTTTTTAGACAATTGAAGCGATAAAGTAAGGCATCATATTTATCGTATTAAAATATAAATAAATCTGTTTGATTACTAACTATCAATGCTGCGAAAGAGATATCGTTCACTCAAACTACGTCCAATTGCCGATGCCAACTGCCCGCCAAAACTAAAACCGAACATATAACCATTATCGGGATTGAAGCCTTCGTTAATTAGTAGCAACATTCGTTTTGTAATTATATTGGAAATGCGTCGAAAGCTTCTATATAACCACATATAAGAGTCCTTGGCGAAGACTTCATAGTCTATGCACACAATGCAACCGCCACGATGATATGTGAGCCCTAGAATTAATTACATAAAGTACAGATTTCTTTATGCAAATTTTCAATAGTAGAGTAGAGTTTATATTATATATTCATAATTTTACTCACGTTCAATAAGGGTGAGCACCCATTCCGTTTCGCAGCTTTGCCGCCAACCATGCAAAATAAATGCAAATTTATCATCAGGCGAACAGCCAGATTTGGTCAGCGCTTTGGGATCATCGCTGGCGCTTTCGTAAACCTTTTCACCATCACTAACATTTACATATAGGTACACATATGATTACATTTTGTACTGGTTGACAGTTTAGTTCACATATATACGTACCGATAGTATTTAAAACGTATACCCTTGCGAAATTCTTTTTCATTTTCCCAACGCCTATTAATTCTCAAGGTCTTCAACTGTTTAATAAGGCCTGTAGGCTGCAGTTTCCCGACGCAACGACGGCAAGTACGCGCACCGCGAGCCACTTCCAATTTTATTGGACTTTCATCTTCATTGGCAGTAATCAATTGGAGGAGCGTTAAAATTATTAGAATGTGTAGATAAAAAAATTTCGAGGTCATTTTTTTAATGCGGCATGCAACACTATAAACACTGTTTGGTTTAGAACCTGTTGGTACTACTTTTTCCTATAATTTATTTGTGGGTAATAAGCGGTTGCGGTTGATCGGTTTTTCATTTGGAGTTGAGAAACGAATTCCCACAAACAAATTTTGTCAACAAGAGTAATATAAAGATATGCGAATATAGAAATTGTTGGTGAAGCAAATCCTACGTAATTTGAAATTTTTGAATGAAAAAAATATATACATAGATCATTTTGAATAAAAAATTAATATAAATTAAAAAAAAAATTAAAATGTCGAAAATAAATTTAAATAAAGTAAGTTTTAAATAAAAAAAAAATAAGTTAAAAAATTTAAACTAAAAAAACATTATAAAAACTTGTAATTAAAATAAAATAACAAAACAAAGCTTAAATATAATATTTTATTAAATTAAAAAAATTAAATAAAAATATAAGGAAAATAGTAATTAAAAACTAAATTTATTAAAAAAATTAAAATGCTATCGAAGAGTATGTATCAGGTTTCAATATCATTACCGACCGCTAACGGCTTTTACGGGAAGTTCTTTTCTGAAATACACTTAAGAGATTATAAATTATAAAAAAACAAAATTATAAAAAAAAATTTTAAACTAAAAAAATATAGAAAATTTTAAATAAAAAAAAATAAAAAATAAATAAAAATAAATAAAAAATAAATAAAAAAAAATAAAACAAAAAAAATAAATAAAAAAAAATAAAACAAAAAAATGTAAAGAAAATAGTAATTAAAAGCTAATTTTTTAATTAAATCAAAATGCTGTCGAAAAGTGTGTATCAGGTTTCAATATCAATACCGACCGGTAACGGATTTTACTTTCTTTCTTCTGAAATACATTTAGAGAGGCGATTCCTGGCAGATTTTTTTCGAAATCGATTGAAAATGCTTTAAAACTTGCTTCGTTTACTTTATTTTAGGTTACATACATACATACTATATAAGAGTAAGACCGTTGGTTTCTCCATTTATGTTATAAATCTAATAGCTGTTTGGAGACAACTTAAAACTTTTAACATCCTTCATTTTTCGGACAGTATTGAGATATAGACCACAGGGGCGGAAGAGAAGGTCTTTCAATGATAAAATCAAAGCGTGTTTTCTCATTTTAGAGTCTTTTGTTATTAGTTTTTATATGCTTCATCTCTTTTAGCTTTTGGGATAAATTTGCAGCAAGAACGGAAAACCTATGCGAAGTTGAAACATCCAAACAACAGTTGGTTTTACTTTTTGGTTTTTGTTGGTGTTTCTGCAAAGACGAAACAACTGACGTGCTATGGTGGACTCGGGCACAATTTAAGATAACGCAAAATAATAAAAGCAATCTTAACTAGAAACCGGTTTTATGTTACTGGAATGAAATCGCAGTTTATCCGACAAAGGACTGTTGTTTCGACAATTCAGTCCGTTTGGATCGGTAAATAGTACTTGTAAAAATTGATTGAGGCTCATCTCAAGAGATAATGGAATTCAGTAGAAAAACTAATTGATCTGTCTCCTTCAAGGTAGTACACATTATAATGGCAACGTACCTAGCCCTTTAGGAGGCCAATTTTGATAATTTCCGGAATATTATTTATAGCGCTTCCTTCTTGTATAACATTCTGCGAACATCAGCTATTATAGATTTATTCCATTGACGTTCCATCTTCAAAGGAATCCGTAACAACTGGTTTGGACTTAAGAATGCACATCCTGCTTTTTCCAACAGCTCTATATGTTTGATGCAAGCTTTATTGTATGTGAAGTCACATAAGTGACAGTATATACATACGGATAGTTCCACCGTTCCATGACAGTCGGGTCTACGTAACTGGCACGGAGCCAGATTTTTACCCGGCCAATGATCTGTAACTCGGTAGCATTCTTCCAAATTATTCAGGGATTGTCACAATAATAACAACAAAAACATGAAGTTCGGATTACTTTGATCAGATAGAGTATTTCCTCGATGACTTTCTAGTTATTCTTTCTCTATAGAATATTCCAACTTTAGTAACATAACTAATTTTAAAATATACTTTTGTCTTCCTATATATAAAATTAAAATATAGTTAATGAATTGCATTCAATAAACACTTACCGTTAGAATAAGACTTTAATTATTATATTTTGTTTTTATTTTTATGGATTTCTTTTAGAAATAAAAACATGGTGTATCTGTCTTTGATCAAACATGGTATTTTTATTTAATTGTTCTTAAAGAATTTTGTTTTTTATTTGCATATTTTTATTTCCACTGACACTAAAAATAAACCTATAACAACTCATATTGGCGAAGATGCATTCTTTGAATTATATCTCGACAATCATTAAACACTCTTTTGATATTTTCTGTATCAACTGCACATGTAAAGTGCGGATAACAGTAGTGTTTGCCATCGCCACTAGCAGTTGAAATACGCTGTAATGAGCCAGAAAAACGTACAGAGGGGGAAATGTATTTTTCAAATTTTTATTATTACTTTTCTTATATTTCTTTAGTGCTTATATGGTGTAACAGTGTGTATGTATGTATGCGTGTGCATATTAATGGGTAATGATTTTTACGAATATAACATATTATTTATGAGTGTTGTTTTAGGACGTGTACACATTACACCACAACGGAAAACAGTAGGTTAGGTATGAAAAATGGAATAATGATGGGTAAAATATCAAAAAAGGCGTAGTATGAAAATAATTTTTATTATGAAAAAATCTTATGCTATTACGTTTTTTTTTTAAACAGGAAAATAATCGTTAATGTTGCTATAAAAACTGCTATAAAACTGATTTTTTTTGCTATAAAAACTGAAATGTTTTTACATATACGGTTAAATTTTGCTTATGACATCAGGGTTGCATTGCATTTACACTAATATTTATAAAACAAAAACAATCAAAAATATTTATTTATGAAACAATTTATTAATCAAGCATTTAATAATTATCAAAAATATTTTGTTTTTATATTTTTGTACGCTGAAACAGATATATTGAGTTTGCCACGAATTTTGTAACACTCAGAAAGAAAAATCGGAGACAAAAAGTATATAACTAGCTAGTCCATCAGTCTAAGAGATATCGTTATGAAATTTTGTACACGCACTCTTTTCCTCAAGAAACTGCTCATTTGTCGGAATCACAAATAGAATACTCTCGTTTTTCACGGCAACTCGAGCTCCTTGTTTGCGATGGGGGGTGGTTTGACTCCGAGTACGCCATTCACTGGAAGGGAGTCGGTGAAGGTGTTGATGGCTCCACTGTGAATTGCGACCACTGCTTGTCGGAAGTTTGTTTCGTCCAAAGTCTGGTCGGCGTAATGTCGTCGACGTAATTGAGGATTGAAGAACTATCACTGCTTTTAGTTAATTGTCTTCTTTATTGCGAAAGAACTCTGCCAGTCGTTTATTCTTTCATATACGCCCACCAACGACTATAATGCTAGTATTAACGAGGTTGATTGATATATTGAGACAAAGTAGATTCACTAACGGCCTCGTCAACTGGAGTTTGTCGATTTAAAGTATTTTTAAACCATCAAACGATATATATTATATGTACAAGCATTTCAATGATTTATATCTAACTTTTTTTTTAATTTGTTGCTATACGAGCACTAAGCAAAGTTCTCACGACAGTCGGGTCTACGTAACCGGAACGGACCCGGATTTTTGTGCGATCAAGCACTGTCAACTCGGCAGAATTTTGCCGCTACGACAACAACAACCACAAAATTTATATATGATACATTTTTTTAAGAACAAGCGACAATAGTAAGATATTCGTATATGAAAGAAACTGGTGTGTATTAATATATTTGCATAGGTTAGTCTATTTGGTATACATGCAATAATTCGGATGGGTAAAATTCAACGAATATGATGATGCATAGGGTGTAGGATAATTTAATGTTACTAAAATTATAATAAAAGTGTGTAAATATGTGTGTATGCTTGTGATGTTGAGAAAAATTACCGAAATCATGGTTGCATTTGCTTACTTATAAAGTAAAATTATGTTAGTCAAAGCGACAAAAAAGCATAATTAATTAATTTATTTCCATTATTTTTCTCAACAGTGTATGTATGCGTATTATGTTTTTCGCTTAGCTTACCAAAAATTCATCTCGTATGAAATATTTTGCTCTGATCACTTCTGGGTCATCACCAGATTCTGTTATAGCATCACCTGAATGAATAAAGAGTGGATTAATTATTGATAACAGTGAAAATGTTATAAATAATGTATTTATTTTCATAATTTGATTGCATAAATATTTCATACATGTGCTGTAATTAATTGTATCGCAAAACAGTTAGCATTTAAATAATTTGGTTCAAAAAAAAGAGATCAAAATAACAAACTAAAGATTATTGAATGTAAACGGCTTTTGGTAAGTTACTTTAATTCAATTTCAGTCAGAATTTAGATGCAAAGCTAAATTGTTAATATAATTACAACTTCCGTTATATTTATATTATATTAATTATAATTAAGTAAGAAATATTGAGTAAAAATTTTCAAAATCCCACAATTGTGCGATCAGCTGTGTAGGATGTTACAACAACAACAGAAATATTATTTTTATTTCTTTTAAGCGTTAATACGACATTTTTACGAATACTTTAATTTTTTAACTTTCGTTACACTTACTTGGTGTTTGATACTTGTTAAACTCGGAAAAGTACTCCGACAGTTTACTCTTTCCAGCTTTAATTTTTTCAGCTAATAAATCTTGCTTATTTAAAAATAAAATTACAGAAATTGTGCGTAGCCATCTGCAAATATGAGAAATTAAATATTAATTGTATACATGTAAATCGATTCTTTTCAAAAAAGCACAAAATATGGTACATAGCTTATTACCTGTTATTCCAAATGCTTTTGAACAAGTCCAATGATTCACGAAGACGGTTTTGCGTTGGATCCTCTCGCAATACCATATTGTAGCTGGAACATGCAGTTACAAAAATTATAGCTGTAACATCATTGAAACATTGAATCCATTTACGTCGCTCATCACGTTGGCCTCCAACATCGAACATGCTGTAAAATAAAATTCAAATTTGTTTTGTAGTAAATAAAAATCGATTAATAACATGTAAATAAATATTGAAACTTACTGAAAATTAACTTTGTCTACTTGAAATCGTGTTTCGAAAATGCCTGAAGTCAAGACACGGCATCTTAAAATATCTTGCTCGCTTGGTGTATAATCTGGTTTCTTTATTATGCTTACTCGATCCAAAAAACTTAAAAACACAGGAATAGAATGTAAAAGAGAATGAGTGTCATGAGCATGAATTAAAATCCCTAATATGAAAATATTTTTATAAATAAATAAATATTTTGATATAATAAATATATTATTCAATAACCGCAGTAATATAAATTTTAGCAACTGAATTAAAATTTTAGCATTAAACATTTTATTTTGTGATTTTGTTCACATTTTAAACATTTATTATATAGCATATATTAAAGCACACTCACTATTTTGCGCAGTCAATCAGTTGATATTCATTTGATCTTTCAAATGTTTGCAATACTCCTCGATCTTTCCATAGTTCCTCTGTATGCTCATAAAATTCCGGAGGATAGTTAAAATCGGGACCTAAAAAAAAATTTCCAAACGTGTGATTAATGCGTATATACAAATATATAGTATGCATATATTTTTATACACAGTTTTTTCTATACATATAAACTCTTTTCAAGGTCGAAAAGGTCATCGTATTGTATTTTTAAACTAACAAGTTATTTTTGAAATAATTTATTTATATGCGACTAAATATAATTATTTTAAATACATTTATTTTGAAAAGTATATCTTGATTCAAATTGAAATTCGCATAGAATTCACACTTATTTTCTTTATAGACAGTTGAATAAATTTCTTCCATAAGATTTATTTTAAGAGTTTTCTAAATATAGATTCCGGAAATACAAAGTTAATCTGCGTACAGTTTAGACATTCGCAGAGTTCAAATATAACTTTTAATTATATTAATGGAACGATCCAATATTTATTTAAAGCAATAAAATGTTAATAAAAGATTCAAAAAAATTCTAAATGGTTGACTCAAAACTAATGAAGACTTTTTTAACTGCTAACAGTAAACAAAACAAGTTCATATGTATAGACGTATCTTGTAATGCAATATAAAAATTAGATTTCTTACTGGAAGCGTAATCCTGGATGTATTCAACCCTTGCCTCATTATCCTTCTTTTCTAATGATACAGGTGGATTTAATGTGCTCATTGCACCAGTAATTGTCTGAAAGTAAGAAATTAAAACGGTTAATCGATTTTATTTTCATGAACATACAAAAATACCTGTATGTAAATATACATACCCTAGGTAAAAAAAAAATATATGTTTACCCTTAGGTAATTGTCATTGCTTACCAGGATTGCATCGCGTATATTTTTCTTAATATCATCGACTTTTTGCTTTTTCTCTGGCTCGGAAAATCCATCAACATGCAAAATACGCATTTGCTTGACAATAGTCGATTTGCCCGACTCTCCAGCTCCTAGCAATAGTAGTCGATGGGTAGCACGATATAGTTGCTTATCCTTTTGGAGCTGCTTTGATATTGCATCACTGCGACGCTTTTGACTTTTGGAGTCTTCTGAATTTACATCCGTTTGTTTGGAACTGGGTGACCCGAAGCAACCCATTGCCGTCCAAGGTGTCCACCAACACGCTGCTCTGTTCTCTTGCGCCCCGTCGGGAGACTCCGCCTCCCTATTACCTCCGTTTTGAGCCAGTCTAATTAGCTCAAAGATCAAGAAGCGTCTTTAAGATATGTGCGTCGCTGTTACTGCTTTATTTGAGTGTTATATTTCCAAAAATTTGTGCTTTTATGCGTTACGTATTTTGAACTCTTTTTTGTTAAGTTTTGTGTACAATAATGTGCGTGCAGTTCCCAACCTATTGCGTTTCTATAAAATGTCCAAAAAAATTGTATTCAATATTATGTATTTTAAATAATTTGTGGATAAAAGTTTGATTAGTTTTGTTTAAAGTACTAACTAATAAGAAAGTAAAGTAAAATTGAGAAAAAATCACCTGTTGGTCGATTGAACAATAAATATGCTTTGAATATGTACATAGAGCCATTAGTTAAAAACTTTTTATAAGGCTGAGAAGTAATATGTAAAATAGACTTTTTATGCAAGAAACGGCAACGCTGGTCCAACTATACCTAATAACAAAACTGTTGGTCTTATTAGAACGTGTCATAATGGATTTTATATAGGTCAATATTTCCAAGCAATTTAACATGATTTTTTTGATATGAAAATAGTTGTGTTTTTTATGCTAAAAGTTACATACATACATACAGAGTTTGAAATTTTGTTGCTAATCTTCAGAAATTCAATTTATCCATTTTATTTTATAGTATTTTTATCATAGGACACATGTATGTATGTGTATGTTTGTTTTTCACACACACATAGCTGCTTATATTTTTATGTATATATGTAAATACATACATATGCACATACATATAATTTATTTATATTATTAACCTGTCTTTGAAATCTTGATATCAGCTGTGACTATCGTTCACTCTACTACTTAATTTACTTCTCTTTATTTTGTGCACCAAACTAAAAAACTTCTTTCCACTTCATAATCTCTACCTCTTGCTCATCCCTTGCGAATGTGTTTTTCTTCTCACTACTGTATATAAAAAACTTATGTCTGCGGCGCAGCATACTTTTGGAATATACATACATACATATGTATACTTTTGTTTTCCATATATGTTTTTAGAATCTCGGAAAAGTTGCGATTACGAATAAAAAATTTTGCGAAAATTATTTTTTCACATTTGAAATAAAACATTTTGACTCAACAAGTTTTTTTCACCCTTTTACACTTGAATAAAAGTATAATATAAAGCAGCTAGGATGAAGCTAATGAATTTTTAGCGAGGAGCACTGTGTCTCATATTAAAACTTATATGTATGCATGTATATAAGTATGTATATAAAAAAGTGATCTGCTCATATTGTACTTTCTTTGGATACCTAAAATATGTAGTTTTAGAAAAAGATGCCACATTCATTAAATCAATTTGCTATCGTACAATGTATTTTCACGCACTTAAAAAAAATTATATATATTTATAAATTTAGAGTACGACTCCCAAGAATACGGTTTTTTTGCACAAATGCTGAAAATCTAGGCGTGGTATGCAAAATTTCACCCTCGAGCAAGTTTCGAGTATATCCCATCGAAAAAATCAACATACGGTTTATATTTTCACTTTCGCGCATGTAATATGCACATTGCAAAACACTTTTTCCATTTATATAGGAGTTATTACTGACATTGTCCAATTTTATGTATCGTATAAGAAAATATATACGCGAATATCTACTACACTGGCATTCATACATACAATTATGTGTATTTCCAGCAAATAAACGCTCTGTACAATTACTATGTGTTACATTACAAAATATAGTTTTCACTTTTTATAGCTATGCAGCTGAAATATACCTAAAGCTGATTTTTTTATCAGTATAATTTTATCACTTTTAAGAACTCACTTTGCACTATTTTAGTGATGTGCGATACTTGATTATCGAAAAGCTATCACTAATTCAAGTAGTTACTCCAAAGGAAAAATGAGATGCCAGACAACTAGACCAATACATTTTTATATGAGGAAAATTCTAATTGGATTTTCACAAAATGTTAAGATTAGCGTGGAAAAAATGAAATTTATAGTTTTTATAAATTAAGTTTTAAATGAAATAATTTAATACAAAGTATCATTTAATTCCTTACGGTTTTTATACTGTTAGAATTACGTTATTTACATTATAATTCTATATTACTCTTGTGTCTATACTGACATAATTTATAAAGTAATTATATATTAAATATATTACCGAATTCAAAATACTATGAACTATTATAGATGCAGAGAGGTGGAAATTTTTTCGAACCATTCAAACTTTTTTCATACTCACCGCCACCAAACTACTGTTTTCATAAGATATAAAATCAACAAATTTTAATACAATAACACCCTTTATTTCCTAAATTATTTTCATTTGAGAACATTCCTATTAATTACATACATAAAATCATATATAATTAATTAAATATTATTATCTAAAGTTTTCTTTTTTGATAGTACAACTACAATATCTACTAGCCAATAAAATGATTGCCTTAAATCGCCTTCACAGAGATAAGGTGCCTTAGTCCAAGCTTCAACGCGAAATCCCATACTCTCTAGTAACTGAAAAAACTCAACAGCTTCTGCTTCAAAACTTAATTGTTGTGATCTCTCTGGCCAGTGTTTAAGTAAAGGACGTAGTGGCATATGGGACGAATTCATTTCTACATAATGTACATAAGGTAAAACAAGAGCTAAAATCACACGTCCATTTGGCGCCAGTGCTTTATAAATATCTTCCAAAAGATCTATTGGATCAATACAGCGATCTAACACATTTAAGCATGATATCAGCTGGACATTTTGTAACTCGTTAATACGTTCTAGAATACTAAAGTTTCTACTTTTTAGTCGTTCACGCATTGTCCAACTAGTCTCTGTGGCAAATGTATGAATTTTACACTGCGGATGCAAGTTCTGCATAGATTTAATCAAACGAACGGTTATTTCACCATCCCCAGCACCAATATCCAAACAATGTACCTATAAAAGTAATTGCCATATTTAAAGTTATGTCAAAACTATTTAAGCAAAGCAATATTTACAGTATCATAAGACTCAACGTCGAAGCCACCAGCAATGAGTAGTCTTCCAAACTGCTGTTCCGATAGTATAAACATTGAACCACGATTCAAATACCCATTTATGTCAGTCTGTGTCATAAAAAATTGTAAAACTACTCGTGCCACAGCGTGCCAGATGTGAAGCCAAATGTTTGTCGAAAGAACTTTGGCACGTTCCAGCCAACGCATGGTGGATTCATCAGGTTGAAGCAGTGGTACGAATTTGTTTTGGAATTTCGGAGGTAGTTCATGATTAGTTGTATACCACTAAAATGACAATATATAAATATCTTTTAAATCGTGTATATATTTGCTTTTTGAATATTAAACTACATATATGTAGAATGAAAATAGAAACTAATCCAAGTGTATCTTTTTCATTATCACATTCTGTTTTGTTGTTATAACTTAGCTCTCTTGATATCTTATTACAACATCTTGTTTATATAAGCACAATTTGACAAAAATATATCATGAACTAGTAAACAGATGTTATAGCAATACACTGTGGAACTCATTTACTATAATTCAATATTTTAAAAGCATCTGTTTTGTTCAGAAATAATACAAGAATATGCCGGTTTTCTCATAAATTTACTTACATATTGTGCAGGTTTTCTTTTAGCTTTTTCTGGTATAAAATTATTTTAAACAAATTCCAAAGTAACACATGCATTATTATCTATGCACATTCCCATTCCTACCAACATTTTTGACTAAACAAATTGTTTAAGTCTCACATTTTTTTACTTACAAGTCTGGTGTCAAGTTCTTCCAAAGAGCGATCATTGTGATATTTTTGAAAGATGGCCCGGGCTAGGGTTCCCCGTGGACGATAACAGCTCATTATAAAATAAATTCGTGTTAATTAAATGAGTGATGCGATGACCGGAAATATGTGCGACGTTCTGCGTTTGTTAGTATTGATTTTTTTCAGGAACAATTTTATGCCATTTCCAGCCAATTATTAATATTTCTCGCTAGCCCACATCCTTTACACCTAAATGGTGTTAATTATACTAAACTGTGCTATATTTTAAACATTTATAAAAAATAAATGGTTAGACTGCTAAAGAAATGATAACACAGTTTTTAAATAATTGTAGGAACAAGTTAAGAACATTAACGATAGGGTGACTCAAATAAATTAAAAAGATTACTATTTCAAGAGCAGACTCCCATGCTCAATTCATATCTTAACGAATACTTTTTTAAAATCACTAAACGAGAAGTTTTGACTTAAAAAAATTCAATAGACATACTTTTGAAAATTTTATTAAAAAATATAGTATTCTGGGCACAATATATGGTATTTATATTTATGTAAATCGTAAATTATAAAACAAGGTTAACGGTACGCTGTGTTTGCTGCATAAAGTAATGCAGCCCTCTAAAGGCAAGTAAAAGTAATTTCGGAAGGAAAAGTTCAATCATCATAAATATATAAGTGAAGAAACACTTTACCACCCAAGAAATTAGAAAATTTATGTAATTAAAACGATGTATTTACACATGTACACAATTAGTATTATATTTACATATATATTTTCGCTATAATCTTATAAAAATATTTACAAAACCAACAAATAAGTTACAGTAGTTAGTAAGCGTTAGAATTTTTAAAATCTAATAACTAAATTTTTCATAAGTAACAAGTGCTATTAAAACAGTTAATAAAAGATGGCTCCATTCAGGTCTTCTAAAGGACATACTACCTGAAATTATATTCGTTGTTAAGTTAAATGATAAACCGTTAAACATAGAGACACATTGGTATTCGTCGGTGCTATCGTCCTCTGTTCTGATAACGGCAATTGCGCTTGCTTGGTATTTACCATCATCAAGCAAATTTACATCGCTTGCGATAATTTGAATTTGCTCGCCATTAAAGGTCCTGCGAAATAACGTATTAGATTATTTAGTTTAAAAAGAGAATTTAAACTAATTGTCACTCACTGAATAGCCAATGTGGGTTTGGGATATACATTTGCGATTTCACATTCCAAATGTGTTTCATTTTGGATACGCTTATGCTGGAGTGTGTGTGTATAATTTTGTATATCAATTATGTGCAATTCTTTATCCATGGAAATTGTCTTCTTATCCGTTTGAATATTGCACTTGTATGTACCAGATGTCTCAATCGTTGGATTTAACAGTAGTATGCCACTTTCTTCATCATTCGGATCGGATGATAAGGATTTTACTTCACCTCTAAACTCTGGCTATAATTTTGTACAATAAAGATATTACGTTAATTAAGAATTTATAAAATAATATTTATATTGTATCTTACGATAACGTTTGCGCCATGTCCTTTGATGTATTGGAAAACCACTTTATTATCTTTAGTCCATTTGACAACGAGCGAATTACTTTCTTCCTCCACTTTAAAGTGACAATTCATTGGTATGGAGTCAACGTTTTCATCCTCGATAACAACCAGTGAGGGTC